>NC_048224.1:47709415-47767026 GCF_002007445.2 Ailuropoda melanoleuca
GGTGGGGGGGCGGGAGCTTCGGAGGGTGGGGTGGGGTCTGTCACCCTGTACTGCGGGGAGGAGCCTCGGTGCCCTGGCGTGCCGCCAAACACTGGGGAAACCGAGAGCCTGGGAGGTCTGATCCACCATTTGTTTCCTGGGGAAGGAAGAGCGCAGATGGAGACAGCGACAGGCGGGCGGGCTGGAGCCTTCGCGACTCTTGCCGGAGCCCCCAAGTCTTGCGCTCCGGAAGGGGAGGGCTGGTCACTGGGCACCTGGCGCGGGTCCTGCCTGTGCACGTTCACAGACTCCAGCCCAAGTTTCTCAAAACGCCCCCACACCCCCTGGGGTTCTTCACTGGAATTATTTGAAAGGGAACCCCCCAAAAATCTATTTGAGAGTTTTTGCTTCTGCGCCCGGTACGACAGCGGTTCACTTCTGGTGAGTTGATGTAGGCACATCCGGCTGCTCCGGCTTAGCTTGCCCTGCGTTGATGAAGACAAGAGGCATTCTACTCCCACTCACGACCACGTATTTTGTGGGTGGAAAGTCAAAACTCCCTTTTGCTAGGGACATTTGCCATTGAACATCAATTTGAGAGACAGAAAGCTTCTTAAATATTTGAATGCATTGGAACTATACTTTGATGCCAGGAAAGTGGCACAAGCCTGAGTGTAAGGTATAATTGTAATTGTTTCTTGCTAATGAGAAAGGAACAGAGAGGCCTGGCTGAATACTTGAAGGATGCACAGAGGCTGTCAGTGGGCCAGGTGGGGTCTTGAAGCTTGGGAGAATGAAGTTTCCTGATGGGTCTGATGTGGGAAACAAAGGCAGAAGGAAATGCAAATAAGATTAAATGTCCTTATAACCTGTAGCCTGTTGACAAGTACTTGAGACAGGTGGAATATAACCTTCCTCCAGGAAGCTCCCAACTGTCTTTTAACGTTAATGACTTGCTAGAGGGAAAAACAACCTTAGCTCAACAAAAGCAAGGCCTCCACGTCCTGTGAGTCTTCTTTGACATACGAAAATCCTTTTGGAACTTCCCTTATCTTTACTGCCCCCAACCGAAAAGTATATAATCAGCCACCCCTCACAATCCCAGGGCAGCAGCTCTTTCTGCCCATGGGTTCTGTCCCTGCACTTTAATAAAACCATCTTTTTGCACCAAAGACATCTCAAGAATTCTTTCTTGGCCGTCGGCTGTGGACCTCACCAGCACCAGCCCTCCAAAAGCTACAACAGGTCCAGTGGAGTAAAATGGTGGGAGAATTGAATCATCAGCCCCACACAGCAGCTCAGGAATGAAGAGCTCCATGGCAATCAGCACAATGGGGCCTTTGCTAGAGCATAAATTGGGCCATTATTGTCTTTGGTGAACACACTTGTAGTCAGTAGTAAGTATCACCATAAATATACAATGAGCGATGTAATACTAAGTGCATTATTTCCCATTTTTCACTATTGCATTGGAGAACGCATTAAGTTGTTCGGCCCATCAAACTGGATTATAAATGAGTTGGGGTTTTTTTTGTTTTCTTTTTTTAAAGAAAACAATGAAGGTAACAATGACAGTGGTTCAAGTATGGCTCATCGTGATCAAAGTCAAAAGACAATGACACCGGAAACATCAAACGTGTAAAAACATGACTCTGCTACCGTTAAACCCCCCTTATATGCAAACTGTCAGACATTTGATTTCAGCAACACATCATCAGTCCCATTCATTAAATGTTGTTAATTTGGATTTTCTTGGTTTCATGGTTGTGTCTCTGTCTCCTTAGAAGATTTGCTTAGGCTTTATGGTTGGTTTCTAGCACTGTGAGCTTAAGGAGCTCATGCTTCATTTAGGCTTATCCCTATTTCAGTAACGATAAGATAAATATAACTTAAATCAACACTGTGGGTCTGGAAGTTTTGTTTTGCTTTGAGTGAATCCATGTAGTTCTCACAATTTAACTTCAGTTCTACCGACAGTATCTGAGCCGGAAAACACCTTAAAGACTCTACTCACTGGGCTCAGGGTCAAGAGTTCTAGGTTTAAGGGGCGCCTGGGTGGCACAGTGGTTGGGCGTCTGCCTTCGGCTCAGGGCGTGATCCCGGCGTTATGGGATCGAGCCCCACGTCAGGCTCCTCTGCTATGAGCCTGCTTCTTTCCTCTCCCACTCCCCCTGCTTGTGTTCCCTCTCTCGCTGGCTGTCTCTATCTCTGTCAAATAAATAAATAAAATCTTTAAAAAAAAAAAAAGAGTTCTAGGTTTAAGGACTTAGATTAGTCATTCTTCCCTTCTGAGATTCATTTGCCTTATATGCAAAATGGGATAAGGTGACTAGATCGTGGGGGAGGTAAAACCAAGATGAGATAATTGTTGGCAAACAAGCTTTGGAACCTGCCGCCACATCGCTGGCATATGGGACTGAATTCATGGAGCAGAGGGATAGGTCAGGTAAGCACTTAGCTAGATCTGACCACTTGTCCGGCTTTGCTCCAAGACTCCGCCCATACCTGAGCCCACTTAATCAGGACACTTCATCACATCCCCATTTTCCAGGGAAGTAAGTCAAGGCACAGACAAGTAACTTAGACACCATCGTTCTAGGTATTGATGTAGGAAACAAAGGCAGTAGAAAAATTATTAAATTTCCTTACTACTTACAGCCCACTGAAATGTCCTTAAAACAGGCAGAGTGACATTCCTCTAGGAACTCACCTGCCTCGATGTTACTACTTTGCTGAGGGCAAAAGGCAATCTTAGCCCGACCGCCAGGATCCCATGAGTCTACCTGAACATATAAAAATTCCTTTGGAAACTTCCTTTATCTCTAACCAACCCCCCACCCAAAGATACATGTTGGCAATCATCCCCCAAGCATGTGACCCACCGATGTACATCTGAAGGGTCTCAGGACCAAGGTTTTATTAGACAGTAATAAATGACCTTTCCCCAACAATAGCCAGCCCCCTCAAGGTCCTAGAAACCTTGCTTTCAAAATTCCTTAGAGACTTACCCTACCCCTAAACCCCTCCCAACTTGAAAGTATATATATAATGGGCCACTCCTCATGACCCCAGCGCGGGCCTTACTGCCCATGGATCCTGTCCTGTGCTTTAGTAACACCACCTTTTTGCACCAAAGACCTTTCAAGAATTCTTTCTTGGCCATTGGCTTTGAACCCTAACGTCTTTCCTACATCAGTATGGCCAAGGTACTCCGGGACCTGAAGACCTTCTTCCTTTTACCTCCTTCATTCTTGTAACAAATATTTATTGGAACCCTACTATGTGTCAGCCCCTCTTCTTCAAGGAAAGGACACCAAAGCAACCAAGCAAGACAGTTTCATAGCCTTGGATGAGTCTGTAGCCCAGATGTTAAACCAAGACCCACCCAATTAATGATTTCAGGACAAATGATCAGGGCTCTGAGGGAGAAGTACAGATAGAGAGGACTCTGAGCCTGGAAGAAGGATGAGTTTGTTGGGTGAAGGGCTAGGGATAGGGACTTAAGCAGTCATGTGCCAAAGTCCTGAGGTGGGAAGAGAAGAACCCGTTTGTGTACTGGGAAGCTTTACCATTGTAAAGATCGCAATATATTCCCTTCAAACCAACCTCTCTATCCAAAACAAAGCTTGACAGAGTTTTTGTGGAACTTGACAAGCTGCTCCCAGAGTTCATGTGGGAGAGCCAAGGGCCAGATTTAACTAGGATGGTTTTGGCAAAGCAGGGAAGCGGGGAGAGGTGAGCCCTTGCTCAACCAGATATTGAGATGTACCATGAAGCTCTGACAGTGAGCGCTGGTATGGGGATGGATTATTAGACCAATGGAAGAAAATAAGTAGCCTAGAAAGAGACCCACATTTATGAAAAATCAGTGACTGACAGAGGCGGAACTGCAAATCAATGGGGAGGGGGAGAGAACAGAAAGTGTTGTTGGACCCAAAAGAATTGAAAACAATCATGCAGACAAAAATCTGTACAGGAATGTTCATCACATCACTGTAATGGTGAAGATGTGGCAACAACCTAAAGATTCTTCAACTGGATAGACAAAATGTGGTAACTCCACACCATGGAATATTATTTGGCATAAAAGGGAGTGAAATACTGATTCAGGGTATAACATGGACAAACCTTGTGAGGGGCTAAGTGAAAGAAGTCAGATGCAAAAGGCCACCATTTTGTATGATGCAATTTATAGGACATTTACATGCAATTTATAGAAATATCCCAAAGAGGCACATGCCTGGAGCCAGAAAGCAGGTAAGTGGTGGTCATGGGCTGGTATGGGGGAGTGACTGCGCAATGGGTACGTGGTTTCCTTCTGCGCTGACCAGTGCGTTCTGGAACTAGACCGGGGTGGTGGTGGTACAACATTGTGAATGCGCTTGATGGCCCTGAGCTGCGCATTTAAACACAACAGAACCATTTCAAATGTGAATCTTATGTTCTGTGAAGTTTACCACAATTATAAGAAGTGTTTCTGGGCAATTGGCTCTCCATACAAACAATAAAATTAGATTCCTAACATACACACACACACACACACCCCACAACAGATGGGTAAACCTTAAGAGAAACTTTTAAACTTTTACAGGAAAATATCATTATTTTACTTCAATCATTAATACCTCAGAAAAGGTAAGGATTTTTGAAACACACATGCACAGCACGGACCATCAAGAAAGATATGGATAAATTTGACTACATTAAAATGCAAATCACGCAGGAAAGATGTCCCAGCACATTAATGGACAAACCACAGGCTGGGAGATGTTTAAAATCTAGATCAGTGACAGAGGACTGGTACCCAGAAAAGACAAGAAACCCCTGCAAATAAATAGGGAAAGACGAATAGTCTTCCATCTTCACACCCGACTCCAGCCCTGTGTGAGGCATCACTGGGTCAGGGTCCCTATATGTCCCCCTCACAGCCCTTATAAGGACCTGGAATTCCTGTGGTTGACAGCGGCATCCCCAGCACCTACCTGGCACACAACAGACTTGGGCGGAAATGTGTTGACTGAATGGAAAAAGGTGTGCCGAGATGGAGGAAGAACACAGAAGGCGATTCTAGACACTGAGCCAGGCCTCACCCTCTCACTCTCCTCCTCTCTTAACTAGGTCCCTCCTTCCTCAGATTCTCCCCGCCAGAAACATGGAAGTGAGGTGACCTCTGGCAGGCAGAATTTGGAATGTGAATCCAGAAGGTTCTGGGCAAGGAAAATTGCCCTGAGGCCTTGGGGGGTGGGGTGGGGAGAGAAATATCAGCGAGGGTGGGTTTGGGGGGGAGGACCAAGGTCCCCAGAGTTTGATGAGCCTTTCCCACAGAAATAGCAGACCAAGGAAATGGGAAACTTCCAGGGAACTGGAAAAACACGCGGCCCTGGAGCCCCTGGAGATGGTCCATATGACCACTCAAATTATAGACGAGGAAATGAGATGCAGGTGGGGGAGTGATGGCCTCAAAATCAAACTGGGACTTTTCAGAGCTGGGTGTTATTGTCAGCTCTCTCCGGCACTCCTCAGCCCCAGACAAGCCGAGAAAGTCTCAGGTCCAGAGGGAAAGGTGTTTTAAAGCGGCGACTCAGTGAGTCAGAGAAGCAGAAGGCAAGCGTATCTGCTGAGTGTTGGAGGAAGTACAGCGGAGCCGGTGCTTGGGAGCTGCTGGCGGGGAGAGCAACGTGTGTGCACCGGCTCAGAGGACTGGACCGGCAAGGTTCCCACGCAGCAGGGCGCTCACTGGGCGATCAGCAACCCCCCCCAACCCTCCTCCCCCTCTGGGGGCTCGGAGCTCAAGCTGGAGTCATAGCAGAGAGGCTCTGAAGGGGAAGACCGGGGATTCACACTTTGTCCGTTCCATAGAAGGAGGCCTTGGGAGGATCCCCGGGAAGGGAGGGTGGCATGATGGAGGTTGTGTTTGAGGGATTACTCCCACCCCCTTTATCACAGTCACCTCTGAAAAATGAAGTCACAAGGGAAGGAAATAGAGAAGGAAGGAAGGAAGGAAGGAAGGAAGGAAGGAAGGAAGGAAGGAAGGAAGGAAGGAAGGGAGGGAGGGAGGGAGGGAGGGGAGAGAAAGTGAGAGCCACGAAGGGAGGGAGGCAGGCGAGGGGAGGAAGGGCCGGCTTTCGGACTTGGGACTGGCATCAGATAATTGCTTTGTTCCAGCTTGACGATACACAAGCTGGAAGTGATGAGGGAGCAGAAGACAACCTGAGGACAGAGCACAAGCCACCCCCCCAACGTGGGGATCTGTGTGACGTTCCTTAGCACGAAGGGAAGGGAAACACACATGGTTGGCTGATAGAGATCACAGTCCTGCATGAGTCTCCGTCCGTTTACCAATGTCCTCGTGACACACAAGGAAAAAGCACTCTAATCAGCAGCCTAACTTTCAGAGACCCGTACCTCAATCTCTCCTGGGACCGTAACATCACGCTGCCCTCCACGAGCGATGAGGGAAACAGAGGCAGAAGGAAATGTCAACAAAGTTAAGTGTCTTTACCACCTGCAGCCTGGTGACAAGGACTTGTAATAGAAAGAGTCTAACATTCCTCCAGGAAGTTCCCAACTACCTTAATGTTAAGGCCTCACTAGAAGGAAAAGCAGCCTTAACTTGACAACAGCCAGGCCTCCAGGATCCTAAGGGTCTTCTTATGAAAGTCATTTGGACACCTCCCTTTCTCCTTACGTCCCCCAACTCCCCAGTACATAATCAGCCATTCCTCACAAGCCCAGAACAGCAGCTCTTTCTGACCATGAGTCCTGTCCCTGTGCTTTAATAAAATCACCTTTTTGCACCAAAGATGCCTCAAGAATTCTTTCTTGGCTGTCGGCTCTGGACCTCACCAGCGTTCCAAAAACTACATCAGAAGGAATTGACAAGCCCAGGAGACAGAAGCCTGACTTGGCTCCTTGGAGGCCCAGCATTCTCTCTGTCCTTTATTGAACCAAGGAGATGCTGCTAAAAATCGTCATTTCCATGGAGGGATATAGCCTATCTCTTTACTTGGTTTTGTATTTGGAAGTCATTTGTTTTCTTATGATATTAAATTCTGCCACTGACACATATATCTAATTTTAATAGGCGGAAACAGGGGAAAAAGCCAAGTATTTTAATGCTCTTGGGTTCACTTTTTTGAAAATACCGCCAGGGCTCCCAGGGCCAAAGAATTCTACCAGCTGAAATAAAATTTTACCTACGCAACCAAAACTTCCAAAGCTGCATTCCACCAGTTTTAAAAGTATATTCTGCCGAACCTTTAAAACAGTTCCTAGAGATAATTCATTTGAGTGGAGAAGAGGGGTGAGAGGGAAACTTTCGCTGTAAACACTTTTATACTTTTGCGTTGCTGTTCCATGAGAATATCTTACCTATTTTTTAAACCAAGTAAATAAATAAAATAAAAACATAACTAAAAAAGCTAATATCCTGGGTCTTAAGAGTTCGAATGCAATCTTCGGGGCTTTGGAAATCAAATCATAGTAGAACCAGCCTGGGATCATTCCAGGTTCAAGTTCTCTTCCTGCAATTCCACAAGCTGTGTGTGTGACCTTGAGGGAAAATAAATCACTCAACCTCTCTGAGCCTTAGTTATCTAAAATGGGATACTTATCTCTGTCTCCCAGGGATTTGTAATGGTAAAAAATGAGATAAAGTGTGTTCTTACAAAAGGCACTCTGAATACAATAAGGCACCAAATAAATGGGGGCTCTTGTCATCAATTATGATAAGAGATTCTTTGAATTCCTTGTCACTAAACCCTGCAGGAACGGGGTCTCCCTCTGCTCCTAGCTACCCTGTCCTCACCCTGCGGTCCTCAGCCGGGCACAATCTGGCCTCCAGGTCCCACACCTGCTGCCACTCTTCCCCGCCTCCTGGGCTCCAGGCATACTCTCTGTGCTGTGCCTGAAGCACAATCCAAACCTGGGCCTTTGCACCTCCCGTTCCAGAGGACAGGGCGGTTCTTGGGATGCTCCCCCCACCCCCTCCAAAGTCACTTCTCCACTTACTGTAAGCATGTACTTCTTAGATGTCTGTTAACTCTAAAAAACAAAACAAAACAAACAAACAAACAAAAAAAAAAAACAAGCAAAAAACCTTCTTAAACTAGGGAAGTGTATTAAACTCTGTCTCTGCTGGTACTGGTTTATGATCTGTGGGGCTGTCAAGAAAACATGTGTTGAGAGCCTGTTTTCTTTTTCTGCTTGTAACCCTGGCCGGAGGTCCCTGCTAAGAAGCCCTGTGCCTGGGTCAGTACGTCCCCCATTAGGCAAGGTCACTTCTCTGCCTTCTGTCTTACCGCCTGTTCTGTCCTAGGCTCACATAGCTGGCTTGCTGGAGGGGTCCCACACGAGAGCCGTGGGCCACCCCATTCCTGCAGGCAGAAGTCACAGCATGGAAAAAGCTAGAGTTACCAGGGCTTGTCCCCAGGAAGACAGAAAGTCCTGAATTCTAACAACCCTGGTCCCCCATCTTGGTTGGACCATGACTAGCTGGGTTTTTGGGCAAGATACTGCCCTTTTCAGAAACTCCGTCTCTTTATTTGTGTAACAAGGAATCCTACCTCACAGGAGCCAGTGAGAGGGGGTGTGCGGCACACATGACAGTATATGACAGCTTTGAGGATTATCAGGACACTGAGGAATGAACTTCAAGTGGCAGAATGTCAGGAGTCGGAAGAAGCAATTGGGAAGGGATGGGGTGGTTGGGCATTCTTGGGCCATCTCAAATTTAACTCTAGGGAACAAGCAACTCGTGGGTGCCGGGAATCCAGTCCTGTGTGTCTCTTTGCACAGAGGGTGGGGAACAACTTTTATTCGGAACGCCGACGGTGGGAGCTGCTCTCTCCCCACGCTGAATACTGCAGGTGCTGGGGTCCTGGGCAAAACTGAACTGCTGCGCGGACCACAGATCGTTTCTAAAGGACATCCATATTTTTGTCCATTTGTCCATCTGTCAGTGTGACCAGCGTGGGGACAATGGCCCAGAACAGAACGGACAGACACCTGGATACAAGCCCTTGCTCAAGCAAGTTTCTGCCTCTTCCCCAGCCTTGATCTTTTCTTCCTAAGGTAAGAGGATTAAGCCTGATGGTTGGGGTCAGGGGTGCACCCTGTGGCCAAAGACTAGATTCTCTCCTTGTCCCTTGAGCTTTGTAACCAAATTCTCCCAACTTTGGGTTCCAGGTTATCAGTGTCTGGGACTGCCCTCAGTTAAAGGCAGTCAGGTTGATCCGAACAAAAGAAAAAGGGTGGGAACAATGCAAGGGAAGACAGAAACCCAGGCCCACTAGACTTGCAGGTTCAATTTCTTACAAATGTAACAGCGCTGTGGCCACCCCTCCCCTTATAGGAGACCAACCCGAGAAGCTGGCTGGGGGGGAAGGGGAGAGGAAGTGGAGGGGACAGCAGGAAATGGAGAAAGGATGTGGGAGGGGTTGCAGGGAGAAGTGGCCAAGACAAGATCTCTCTAGAAACAATGCCCCTCTGACATAGTCACTTACCGAAGAATCAGACTGGGTGTGTGGACAATCACATCTCAAGAAAGCTGGAGCAAAAAGCTGGGTGTGTGCCTGGAGAGCATTTGTTTTTGGTGTGTGTGAGTGTGTATGTATGTGTCTGTGCCTCTGTGACCGTGCGTCTGCTTGAGCGTGCCTCGGCGTGGGTGTAGCTGTTTCAAGGTGTCTGTGTGCGCGGATCCGCACGCCTAGACGTGCCTGGTACGTATTAGGGCTCCATCAGTATTTGGTGATTGAACGAGCACGTATGAGAGCTTGTGTGCCCTCTTGATCCACTTCGTACAGTTTCACACGTCCAGTCCTGTATGTTCATCCGAATGTGTCCTGCGTGCGTCGTGGGAGGAGGGAGGCATACGTGCCTATTGTGCGTGCAGGTGTGAAAGTGCATTAGAAGGGTGAGTGCTCCATTCAGGGTGTGCCGCTGCACGGATGAGTGTGAGGGAGCGGGTGCTCCTGCGCCTTCGTGAGCTTGTCCGCGAGGGTGGTCCGTGAGTACACTTCTTGGTGTGTGCTGTGAGTGTGCGCGCACGTGCACGCGTGTGTGCTGTGCGGGCGGGCGCCTGGACGCCAGCAGGTGAGCCTGGCAGTCCCGGGCTTCTTGTCCCTTCCCCACATCAGGAAATGCCTGTGGTTTATACGATTGGGCAGTTCCCCTTTCACACCTAGGGGGGCCCAAAGAGCCCCTGACAGCTTCTCACCCACTCAATTATTTCTGTTTCCTTTGTGGGAACCAGAAAGGACAAATTTGCAAGAGCTCAGCTGTAGCTGGTCCCCACGCTCTGACGCTGAGAGTGTGGTGGCACAGGGCAGCTCTGGCCCCAGGGAGGGTCCCCCCCACGTTGTGCCCCTCTCCCGTGATGCTCTCACCTCCTCTCCTGGGCGGCAGGGCCAGGCCCTTCCCCCCACCAGGTGAGCCTCAGCACCCGCCCCAGGAATGAATGCTGCTCGAGATCTGGAAGCCCAGAAGCTGGGCTCAGGTCCTGCTCCCGCCTTTGGGTGAAGTGGGAGGCTTTGGACAAGCAGCTGAAACTCTCTGAGTCCCCACTTCCTCACTGGCAAAATGGGGTGCCTGATATGCCAAGGTTGACCCCTCTGATTCCAGGATGTCTGAACTGAGATGCCGAGCGTGAGTAGTGGAGGCTGCCGGGGCTGCCACGTCTCCTTCCCCCCGCTGGTGCACCCAGCTCCAGTCTCTGAGAATATCGGTTCCTCAGGTCACAGCTGCCCCCTTCTTGGCCTCAGCCAAATGGAAGCTGTTCGCCTGGGACGTCCTGTCCCTCCTCCAGAGCTCCCAGCAGCCAAGCATTACTGATTCCAGTTCACCCCCTTGTCTCGGGGTGGAACCGACTCCAGGATACCGTCCACACTCTTAAGCTCCCACGGGGTCATGTTAAGCTGATCACCAGCCCAGACCACAGCCTTCCTTAGCTTTCTTTCCCGGCCACACCCTGCGTCCTTCAACCCCTTTTCCCCCAAACACGCCCCTAACAAATCTGTTTTACAAGAAGCCCCTCCAAGGTCCTACTCCTAGGAAAGCTTGCAGGAAGACTCATCTTATTTTGTACACACGATAACTCCATGAGCTGGGGTAGGAGTTAGCTATTAGCATCCCATTTAAAGATGAGAAGATGGAAGTTAGGGGAGGAAAAAAAATGTCTAGAGTTGAGCTGTCAACTTGGGCTGCTCCATCCCGTTTTCCCCATCCCTCCAGCTTCTTGGGATCAAAGGGGACGTGTAAACTCATCTGAGACACTCACCCCACGCTTAACTCCCCCGACCCAGATATACTTTCCAGGCAAATATCGAGTTGCATTTGAATGCTCCTCACTGGTGGGGGCCTCACTCCCTTCAAAGAAGCATCTTGTACTTCTGGGCAGTGCAATCCTCCATCTTCCTTCATTCATCGGGCAAATATTTTCAAGACCCTACTGTGTACGAGGCACAGTGCTAAGTATGGGGGGAGCAGTGGGGAGCGGAAGCTGGCACAGCAGCCCCTGCCCCCAGGAGCTTGCAGACTGTTGGGAGAGATAAACGAGGACAAACGAGCACAGAAATAGAAATTGGAAGCATGAAAAGTGTTGCGGGAGACAGTGCAGGGTGCCCTTGAGGGCTTTGCGTGGGGGAGTCTAGACTCCTGCAGGCAGGGCCTGGAAGGCATTCCTGAGGACACCATCACGAAGCTGGCTTCTGAAGGGTAAGTAAAAGGTAGCAAGGAGCTGAGAGAGGGAAAGGCATTCAAGAAGGAGGGACCAGCATGTGCAAAGGCCTGAGGCAGGAAGGAGAGAAAGGCACACGTGGCGCTAAGTGCAAGGGGATGAGGCAGGTCAGAAACAGGCAAGGGGAGACCCCGTAGAGCGTGGCTGGGGGGTGCTATGGGGCACAAACTCTGTTCTCCTGAGAGCAGTGGCGGCCAAGGGTTTTACGCAATCTTCCCATCCAATCTTCAGAGCCACACTTGCCAACTCTTCTTCTGACAAAATGACGCCTTTCCAAATGGTTGCACTGCGCCTCTCCCACCGGGATTCCTCTGCGTGTTCCAGCAGGCCCCCTGCAAGCTCCCAACTGACTCCGGATGCAGGTATTTCAGGATTTCAAAGAGACACACCTAGAAACTTCTGTTGTCACCACAAGCTCCATCCATGACCAGGGGCTCATCCCCAGCCTGCGGGGGACCAGTGTGGCACAGGGCTCTGGGAAAGGAAAGGAACGTGTCCAGGAGTCGGGAGAACCCACCTGAGAAGCCTGGGGCCCTCTTTTGGGGTGCCCTGCCGGCCTCCCCACCCCCTTATACACACACAGCACACACACTTCAGACCCGGATTTTAATTCACCAGCCGTGAATTTCTGCTAGTCCCCACCTCTTGCCTCCCCTCCACCCAGATGTAAAATGCAGACTCCTGAGTCACCGAAAGTGATTCTACCCACTTCTGCAGGGGAGCGCAGCAGAATGTGGCCCCCCAACACATCCCTATCCTCACCCCCTCCAAACCTGAGTGTGTTAACGTTACATGGCAAAGGGGACTGAGGCCGTCGATGGAATTGAAATTGCTAGTCAGCTGACCTTAAAAATGAAATGTAAAATTCTGCATTATCTGGGTGAGCACAAGACAAGAGTCTTTAACAGTGAAAGATGGAGGCAGAAGGATCCCAGAAGGAAGAGAGGCTGGAGTGGTGTGACGCCAGGACCCTGTCCCTCCCCTCCCCGGTGGCTTTGAGGACACAGGCACCACCACGAGCAGCCTTGGAACCGGAAAAGGCCAGGAAACAGATGCGGCCCCACAGCTTCCAGAAAGGAGCACAGCCCTGCTGACAGCTTGATTTTAGGCCAATGAGACCGTGTCAGACTCCTGAGGTCAGAACTATCAGATAATTAACGCATGTGTTTAAGTCACCGAGCGTTTGGTAATTGTCACAGCTGCAGTAGGAAACTAAGACACCCGGGGTCCTGGCAACACCGGTGCGTGGGCTGGGGGGTGCCAGGCACCCCCTGGTCCAGCCCAGATCCAGCCCGGTCTCGGCTGTAGGAAGGCGACTCTCTGGCCCAGGAGGAGGCAGGCTGGGGGAAAGACGCCTCTGGTTGTGAGGGGGTCCCGCTCTGGGGGCTCTGATGGGCACAGGCACCTCCCGTGAATACTCGCTTTCCATCTGGCACAGAGCACACCAGTTCACGCTGGGAGGTATTGATCACGGCATTGCCCTGGAGATTCGAGGGCCCCGGATTGAAGTGAGGGACCCAGCTTCTGAGAAGCTGATAGGCAGGAGAGACAGATGCGTAAACAAATTGGGAATCAAAGACCCCATTAGGACCCTGAATAACGAATTCTCCCAATGACAGAATACCCGTCCTTGGTGGCAGCAGCGCTGAAGGGACCTTCCTGGTTCCGTCGTAAACCACGTGGCCTGCCCTGAGCCGGGACAATATTGAGTCCCGGCCTTAAGTGACTTGGGCAAGCTGCTTCCCTTCCCGGGGCTTGGATTCCCCGCACAGAAGGTGGACTCCTTCCTTTCTGGCCTCTTCCTTCTGCCCTGAGACGCAGGAGACAGATGGGGCTGTCCTGAGAGTTGCTCGTCCATGAACATGTCTCAGCACCCACTCCAGGCTCACCTCCAGCTGGAGCTCTCACGCACACATTCCCAATCGTGCCTCAAACGCCCTGATGTGCTTCCGTGAACTGAGCTAGACACAGGGCGCAAACACGGTCTGATTCCACCTGCACGAGGAACTCGGACTAGTCACATTCAAAGAGACGGGGAGGAGGAGACGGGTGATCAGAGATGATGGGAGGGGAAAATGGGGTGTTACCACTTAATGGGTACAGAGTTTGGGTTTGGGATGATGAAAGTGTCTTGGAGATAGATGGTCGTGATGGTTGTGCAACAGTGTGAACGGACTAACGCCCCTGAGCCGGACACAAAAACGGGTATAGTGGTAAATTTTCTGTTACTGGTATTTTACCACAGTAAACATTTTTAAAAACACTCGAAAGTGTTGATGACTTGGCCCATTTTACAGATGAGGAGACTGAGGCTCCGACAGCTTAATTGACTTGCCCGCCATCACGGCGGCTAGAGAAAAGCACATTTGAACCCCGGTCTGAGTCTCAAGCCAGCGTCTGGTTCTCCCACTATCTGTGCCCTATTCTTTCCAAGGGTCCTTTAGGATCATCTGCTGTGGGGGAGACCCCGCACTTTCTGCACAGGAAAGTGGAGGAAGGGATAGAAAGATAAGGCCGAGGCAGTCTCAGAGGGGCATTTACAAAGAAATGAGGAACAGGCACTTAGCACCGAGGTCATAGGCGGGCCAAAAGTGGGAGGCTGGGGCCTGGCTGTCTCACTCCCACCCCCACAACTTGACCGCTTCCCTGAGCTTCCCTTGACAATCCTCATTTTCCATGGCAAGGGTGGGTGGGAGCAGCTGGTCCAGGAGACCCGAAAACCAGAGGCTCCTTTCCAGGGAGGAGAAGCTGCAGACAGTTTTCCTGCTTTGCAGCAGCGGTCCTGAGAGAGCGCTCTGTGTCTCGGGAGGGAGTCCCGGGAGGGAGCAGGAGGGGGCTCAAATGGCCTCCCAGAATCACACAGCAAACCTGCAGAGATTTTCAGAACCAGCACCTTCCAGGACCCAGCTCTGAGCTGGGCCGTCACCCTTGGTCCGAGGGAGATTCCCCAGACTCAGCGGATGGCGGATGGCGCAGAGAGAAGCCCCGAGAGGCCCTGCAGGACGGACACGTGCTGCCCTGCCCCAGAAGAGCCTAGAAAATTGAGGGACAGACAGTTGGATAGCAGGCCTACTGACGGCAAGCAAAGCGGAAGACAGAGGAGCCAGGGACCATCAGGGCTGGTGAGGGAGGAGGGAAAGCCACTGGATTAGTTATCCATCGTTGCTTAACACACCGTACCAGCCTTCAGGGGCTTGACACAGCAAACATTAATTACCTCCCAGTTCCTGGGGTCGGAGAGCTGGGCGCAGCTTAGGTGGGCTGCCTCTGGCTCAGACATCTCCTGAGACTGGCCGCAAGCTGTCCTTTCTGCTGAACCCTCCCGGGGTGGGGGGACCTATTTCCAAGCTCACTCAGGATGCAGTTTCTCATGAGCTGTGGACTGAGCGCCTTCGCTCCTCCCTGCTGCCAGCTGGACGTCTTCCAGAGCTCCTTTGCCTCATGGGCCTGTCCACAGAGCAGCTCACAACGGGGCAACCGGTTTCCCTCCCAGTAAGAAGTGAGCCTGAGAGAGCACCCCTCACGTGGAAAGCACAGTTGTTCTGGAATCGAATGTGGACCCCGACAGGGGCCTTGGCCTGCAGGTGGGTCCTCAGCTCGGCTACCCTGGTCCGCACTCTCCCCGTGCACAGCCATCCCAGGCTCACAGGGCAGTGCGCTCTGTCCCCATCCCCGGTGCAGGGGGCAGTGCCCTCTGTCCTTACGAGGCAGGCTCAGCACCACCGGGCAGAGCATCCTGGGTTCCAGGGTGTGGATCCAAGAAGAGGACAAGGCAAGCTCTGAGAAGGGACGTCCCTTTGGACCCAGGACTCCTCACCGTGCAGAGAGGGCACACGGCTGGAGGACGACCAAAGTGTCCCTGGGAACCTGGCTCTGGTCTAAGAGCAGCACCACAGGGGACTCTCACCTTCTCGAAGACTGCTTTCAGCGCTCCCTCCCCTTGCCACCCTCCACACCACCGGCTTCCCTCCTACCCCTCCCAGGGTTCCCAGTTTCCAGATTGTATCCACATTTCCCGCCCCCCCTTCATAGCATTCCCAGCCAGCCCCGCTGCTCCCCTCCCCCAAGCCCTGCCCCCCAGAGCTACCGTTCCTCAACTTCCTGCCTTTGCACAAGTCACAGAATGGCATTCAAACACCCATGACACCGGATTGGTGAAAAGGACGGGAAGTTCTGGAACAAGTTGGCCATATGAGCTCCACTTCTGTGTTACCGTCAGTGTAGGTGCCCAAATGGAAAGGATTCTGGTTAGAAAACAATGATATAACCGTGAAATTACAAAAACATTTTTAAAAAAATAGATGTATTTTTTTGGATATAATTCTGCATATGTCCTTTTTTTTGGAATTTGTATTGCATATTTTTTACAGACAAAAATACATGTCATGTTATGAAGTCATTAGACAAACACCTGCACTCGAGCCACCTGGGCTGGACCCCAGAAGTGACCAGTGCTGTCAGAGCCACCTGGGGGTTCCCCCAGCCTGCCCCCCGGCCTCCCTGCAGCTGTAACCACTACCTAAAGCTGTATTTCCGATCCCCTCACTTTTCAAAAATAGTTTTACCACAGATATATCTGTCCCTAAATATACATATTTAAAATATATTTTTGGGTTGTGCTTGATTTTGAACTTTTTAGACACAGGGTGCGGTGGTATCCGCCTTCTGTGATTTGTCTCTTTCCCCTGATACGATGTCTCTCCGGTTCATCCACATGGTGTTTCCAGGTGCGACTCCGTCATATTCACTGCTTTCTCATAGTCCATTGTGGAAGCAGAAATGCGAGACACACATTGTGGTCTGTTCTTCTGGGTTTGTTTTCTTCTTCTCCTTCTTGGAATGTGATCGATAAATCCTCTCTTGGGAAGGGCTGTATGTTCTCCCTTCCTTGTTTGGTGTTAAACTTATGTTGATACCCAGAATTGTTTTTAAATTTTAATTTTTTGGTTCACGAGACTCAGAGCCTGGAGCCCACCGGTCCTCAGGGTCCCCACCGTTCAGTCATCCCGCCTCTGCTGGAATCTTAGGAGGCTAGGTGCTCACTATCTCCTGAAGGGCTCTGGCTCTAGAAAGTGCTTTCCTGGGTTGAAGGAGAATCTCCGTCCCTATGACTTTCCCGCGTTGGTCTTGCTTCCTCCCCACCGCCCCGATGCTATAGGATGCCTGCGGCTTCTGTGCCATGACAGCCATACCAAAGACAGTAATAGTTCTCTCCCACCCCCAGCACCGCACACCTCACTCCCCCCGACTCTCCCGCCAGGCTCCACCAAATCCCATGCCCTCCCCTTCCCACAAGACCGGCTTTCCGGTTCTATACACACCCAACTGCGTCTTGCACCAGCTCCCATCTTATTTTCGTGTGAGCCAGTGTTTTCTGGTCTTGCCAACTATAGAAATGGATCATGTCCGGCTAACAGTTAATCCTCAACGCTGTGAGCTGGAAACCCTCTACCTGCTCCCACAGGAATCCCCGTCCCAAGAAGCATGAGACAATCCGTCATGAGTCAGTCCTGGCGGCTACGGCCTGTCACTGCCATGGTCAATGCTCTGGCAGTTAGAAAGTGAGAAATGCTGATGGCATCGTTGCTGCTCATTGAGCAGGAGACATGGTCTGACATAGCTGTCCCGTTGCCTCTCTGAGGGTCTGCCGTCGAGGTTGGGCTGTAGCACTGCCACCGACAGGGGCAGAGCTCGCAGTGCAGCCACCGCTTGTCGTCTGACTGTGGGGAGAAGCCTTGCTCCGCGCTGGGCTGCACACCGTCTAGGAGCCCCACAGTGGGCTGTGTTAGCACCCAGGGAGGCAGCTCCTGTGGTTCCCACGAGGACCACTGGGATGAGGGCAGGTTCCAACAGCAGCTACTAATCCCTGTGTCCCTCTTCCCAGCCTTGTGGTGGAGTCAGCTAAGCCACGCCAACTCCCTTGCCGTCTGGAAGAAACGCTCGAATGCCTTGCCAGCTGCTCCCTCCCTCCCTCCTCCCTCCACCCCACTCCGCCACACACACCTGCTTAGGTCAGAGCCTTGACTGTGGCCACAGGTCTCCTCCTCGCGTAAATCAGTGGGTACAGGTAGCCCAAGGCTGGATGGAGGGAATCACCTAACGGAGCACGTGTACAAAGGTGTCAGGGTCTCTCCACTCTGACCAGCTAGGACCCCTGGGACTCAGGGATGTTGGTCCCCATGTCCTAGCCCCTGTTGATAATCAGATGTACCCACACTTTTGGGTAAGTGAGGAAAGAGGAGAAAAGATAGTTCTTGAAACTTCTCTTTGTTTAGTATAAGCCCCTAAGAGTGTTCTCTCTCCTTCTGATAAGGAGGGAGTAACATTGACTTGAAAGTAGTCAATCCAAGAAGTAAGGGCTACAAACTCACTCGGCCCTGGTTGGGGGAAGTACAGAAGAAATTCGGGTTGAAAAAGTCCTATTCCAGCTGAAGAAATGCTCTCCTTTTGTGGTTCTGACCACTCGCTGCTTCAGAATCCCTGCTCAATGCCAGAGACTTCACTCGTTTGTGTCTATGAGCCCTGGAGGGCAGGATCCACGTTTGACCCTCTGCATCTCTCCCAGGACCCAGCCCGGGGCTTGGCTCATAATAAACTCACAGTCACAGGACTCGAGAACGTTGGAGAGGGAAAAAAACATCTGGGATCTGGCCATTGTCACTTCCCTGCTCAAAAACCTTCCATGGCCCCTCGTTAACAGCAGGATAAATTGTAAACTGTTGGCCAGACATTCATGACTTTTAGGTCCAGGGGGCCGAGCCCACCTCTCTATCCTCACTTCCCATCACACACCCCCAGTCACACAGGGCATGAGCTGGGGTTCATTTGGAGAAGCAGAACCACTCGGAGTGACAGAGAACGGGATGTATCACAGGGAGTCGACTTTATGCAATCATGGGAGCGTAACAGCCACAGGCCCCATGCAGCCTCTGCGTCCGGGGCCAGGTCCGAGGTCAACAGGGCAGGCAATAGAGAAGGAAAATGGTCAGAAGTTGGGGAGAGCACGACGAGAACAAACTAGAACCCACATGGGTCTCTCCTTGTGTCCAAGCCTCTAGCTTCCAACAGGAGAAGCTGGAGACTTTGTTTACAAATTTGGTATAAGAGAGGAAGACACGGAAGGAGAAGATCCGGCAGGAGCCGGAGCAGGTGCGAGCTGCTGCCACATCCCTCCCTCCTCCCACCGTACACACACACACACACACAGACGCAGAGCCAGCACATCTCTGCCAATATGGACGAGCTACAAGTGCTTCTGCGGATGGCCTGTGTTCATTTCCCCTTTCCAAACCTCGTGCAGATTTCTCTCAGGGCCAACCCCAACCCAGAGGAAATTCCAGAAAACGTGGTTCCAACTCAGCTAAATTTGACCAGACACATACTTCCCCAGTCTGTTTCCTTGGCCTAGATTATTCTTCCCCATTCTCCTCATGAATAACTCCTGCTCACCTATCGAGGCTCTGGAGAAATGGCTCTCCATCCCACGAGGGTCTCCTGTCATCTCTGGGCAGCCTCCAGCAGCCCCTCCCTATGCCCCTGGGGCCTGTCAGGACCAACCACCTGCAGAAGTTCAACACGGCCAATTTCAGAGAGCGGTCCTCACATGGGAGGCTGGATCTGGGCATTCCTGTGACCCAAGGGACTAGATGATACTAAGCGTATTGCCGTCTATCTTCACACCAGTCCTCTGAGGCCAAACGTATTTATTGTCTCCCTGTTACGGCCAAGGCCAGGAGGAGAGATTGCCTGCTCGGGGCTGCACAGACCCTAAGGGGCAGAGGCAGGGCTCAGCTGTCAGACTCCAGGGCCAAAATTCTTCATCCCCCCAAGCAACTATTAAGGTAGAAAATGTTAAAAGGATGGTGAGAGCACGGTGACCAAACGTCCCAGTTTGCCTGGAACCAAGGTGGGTTCCTGGAATGCTGGGTTTTCCCTTTAAAGCTGGGGTAGTCCCAGGCAAATGAGGATGAGTTGGTCACCCCTACGAGAAAGTGCTCGGGCTGCTCAAGGTGGGAGAGGCCCTGGGAACCCGGGGAGGGGCCACCCTGAAGCCTTGAACTTGAGCCACCCCACAAGACCAAAACAAGAAGGGAGTTTTGGGGTTAGCTTTGTTATCCAATGTCTTCCTTTCTCTGAAACTCAGCCCTCTCGGTTCTTTGGAAAGCATTTTCAAATTGCTTTGTAGTTTCATTGTAGTTGTGCTGGCTGCACATGGACTACGGGTGGGGGAGATGTGGGTAAGGGGTAGCAGGAAATACATCTCCCCTCCTGCAAAATCCACCAGGAGCCTGTGGACAGGGAGTCCAGGTAGATTCATGAGGCCTGTAAGGGCTGGGGTGGGGGGGGGGTTTCCCTGGGTCCAGCCTCCTCCAGAGGTGGCCAAAGACATATCAGCAGGCTCAGCGAAGATGGGATTCCAGCTTCCCAGTCAGCAGCATTGGGAAGAACTGCTCAATCCAGCCCCGTTGTTCAGCCCTGGGAAGGGACTTAGCCAAGGTCACAGAGTCACTAGGAGCAGAGCTGGAGCTAAGACTCAGGTTTCCAGGCTTCTGCCCCCGAAAGTGTGAAGACTACCTGGGCAGGGGTCAGTGGCTTGGTGTGCTGCTAATTTCAGCCAAGTTGCTTCTCTATCTCTGATGCTTATTTTCTTTTTCTGAAAAATGGGCAGAACTTCCAAGTCTGATAAGAAACGCACAGCCCCAGAACCGTGCAGAACAGCTGAGAAACATCAGTGCCCTTCTCCAGTCCACGGCCTCATGTTCTAGAGCCGAGACTCTATGAATGACCAGCTGTTCAGTTAAGTAAGCTTTTCCTTCTCTTTAGTGCTTGGTTTTCTCCTGTGTAAAGTGAGGTGGCAATGGCTACTCCTGGAGTTACTATGAACATAAACAAAGCAAGTTGTCCTAACAGCGGGCACCTCTTATCTTAACAGTTGGGAACTGTCTTTGCTCAGGGAAAACACCTCACTAAGTGTCTTGGAGACACTTGCCGGGCTGAGTGTTCTAAGGTAGGCATCTCTTCAGCCTGATGCATGAGAAGGCTCTGTTTGGGGCAGGGAGCTCTTGAAAGGGAGAATAAGAAATGGAGGCAGGAGCTATGGAAAAAAGTATGAAGGTTCCTCAAGAATTAAAAATAGAATTACCCTATGATCCAGTAATTCCACTTCTGGGTATTTACCCAAAGGAACCACAAACACTAATTCGAAAAGATACATGCACCCCTATGTTTCTTGTAGCATTATTTATAATTAATAGACAAGATATGGAAGCAACCCAAGTGTCCATCGATTGATGAATGAAGAAGATGGGGGATATATATATATGTATATATACACACACACACATACATATATAATATATATATAATGGAATATTACTCAGCCATCATAAAGAATGAAATCTTGCCATTTGCAACAACATGGATGGATCTAGAAGGTATTATGTTAAGTGAAATAAGTCAGTCAGAGAAAGACAAATACCATATGATTTCACTCACACGTGGAATTGTAAGAAACAAAACAAGTGACACAAAGGAGAAAAGAGACAAATAAAAAACCGACTCTTAACTACAGACAACAAGCAGGTGGCTGGCAGCGGGGAGGTGAGTGGGCGGATGGGGGACCCCGGTGATGGGGATCAAATAGTACACTTACCGTGATGAGCGTGGAATCATGTACAGAAGCGTTAAATCCCCGTGTTGTACGCTGGGAAGTAATGTAACACTGTATGTTAATCGTACTAGACTTAAAAATACAAGTTTTTAAAAAGAAACAATGAAGAGATGGGGTGGGATAAGGGAAAGAAAGGGGCAGGTGGAAGAGCCAGCACCGGGGAGGGGAGGCCGCGAGACTCCCAGGCAGGACAGCGAGGCTGCTCTTCCCCAGAAGTCGTACCACCGTGCATCCCTTCTGCACCCGCAAATCATCCAAAAGTCTGCCAGTCCCATAAGTGCCCGGTGCAAACAGGGGGTGTGTGTGTGCGTGCCTGTGTAAATCAAGGAGCGCTCAGTTTCCTGTCTGAGTCAAGGCAATGAGAACCAGACCACACACCAGGAGGACAAACTAAGGCTCCGAGAAAGCTTGGTTTGGCAGAGACCACCGGGCGATCCATGGGGAGCCATCCCCCACTTCCTGGGCTCATAGCTCGCTCCATCCCCAGCCTCCCTTGCAGTTAGGTGTGGCCAAACCAGGGAGCTGGAGCCAGAGGAATGCTGTGGAAGTGATGAGTGCCACTTCCAGGCCTGGCCCAGAAAGCCTCCCACACCGGTCCCTCCCTGCTTCTCCTTCCTGCCTGTGGGAGGGCCTCGGGAGCCATGTGTCGACAATGGCGGATCCCCACCCCACCAGTCTGAACCCTCCTAGATATTATCGGGGGAGGAAAATAAACTTCTGTTGTGTGAGGTCATTACATTCTGGGTCTAATTGTCAGAGAAACGTAGCCTACATAACACAATACACTTGCAGCAGGTTTTAGACCTCCAGGGACTGTGGAATCGGGGTGGAGAGTCAGGGTGGAAGGTGTTGGACACGCTCCAGCAGATCTCCAGGACGGATGCCAACTGATAGGGGGGTTACATACGTGACGTGTTTTGCATGCACTCCGCAAGTGACCGCCACTCTGATTATGACAGTGGTCATCGGCAGAGCTGCTTTATGCCTAGAACGGACCCTACTTCTCAGGGGCATGTTGGAGGTTTGGGCCATGGGCTGCGGACAATGTCATTAGCATGAGGAGCCAGTATGGAGAGCGCTTACCTTGACTCCTGTTTTCTCGATGCTAGGGGAAAACGTCTCCTTCACTGAGGGGCCAAAGAGCTGGTGTGTGATGCGGGGGGCACAGATTGCCTGGGTCAGCAAGGAATGAAAGATGTTCTGACCCTCCGGGAGGCCTGAGCACCTTCCCCACCAAGGACAGTAGACAAGCCTGGTGCATTTCTAGGTTCCTGGCCTCACTGAGAAGTCCCGAAGCCCCACGAAAGAGAGAGGCACAGAACCCGCCCTCAATGTTTCTAGAAGGTGAAATGGATAGCACCCTGCCTCTGGGAAGGCTCCTGAGGGTCCCCTCGCTGCCCCTCAAGGTCTTGTGCACTGTGGACACTGAGGCTTTGAGGTACCCTGGTGGCTGAGTTTGACACGGTGGGGATGAAGGGCACCCTCTCTTTGGAAGGGCCACGATGGCCGGAGCCCGAAACTGGGCCACATGAGTCAGCCACAGCAGACACACGTGGAGGACTGACAGCCCAGCCACAGTGACCAGCGCTGCATGGGCAGTGGGGGCAAGACATTGGCTGCCTATCCAAGAGAATGATCCAGACTTACTGTCTGTGGGGGGCAAGAGGGTGTGCAGCTGGTTTTAACTGACCTCGAAGAACAGAGATGGGATACGATTTGCTACCGGAAGTGGAAGAGTCCCTATGTGTCATCAGAACTTCACAGAAGAGAGGGCCACTGGTCCCTGGTGACACCTGGGGGATCAGGGGCAGGGTGGGTCCACCAGCCCGAGCCAAGCAGGCTTTCCCTGGCCCAGTGCTGCTCCAAGCTGAGGCTCTCAGCATCTCCTGGCATCTCAGGAACCTCGCGGACCTGACTGTCCGTGAGCGAAGCAACCCAGGCAAGCAGAGGCTCAGGACAGGCCTGGACCCCTAAACGAGTGTTCTGGGCTCTGGAGCAAGGCCGCAGAGTAGGCGGCAGGACCTGGGGAGGCAGAACGACAGTGGAAGGAAATGAGCTTCCCTGTTCTGTGAAGGCTCAAATGACTTATTAAGGGAATGTCTTGGGATGGGAGAGAGGGGGTTATGTGTGCAAATAACATCGCCGAGACGACCTGAGGCTCAAATGTCCCCAAGTCCACCTGCTTGCAGATAAGCCCATTTCTCCCCGAGTTGGAGATGAGGAACAGCACGAAAAGATGTGGGGGGGCACAACCCCAGTTCTGTACAGAGAAGCCTGGGATGGAAAATCGGCACCTCTTGGGTTCATGGTTCCTGGCCTTCCAGAAGGCGCAGCCGGCATTCCTGGGGCACCTGGCTCCCAGGCCCCATAAGGTTTGCTGTCATTGGAAGAACACAGACCAGCCAAGGTTGGAGGCCCAGCTCCTTCACTTACTAGCATGGCTTGGGCAAATCACTTTGCATCTTGGAGTCTCAGTTCTGCATCTGTAAATTCGGGATTATGACACTTGCTCAGTAGGGCTCTTGTGCGGAATCAGCAGAAAGAGGACACGAATGCAACCTGTCACAATCATCCTCACTGTCACTGTGACTTACAGAGCGAGCCTTTGCTCTGTGCCAGGCCCTTTCCCTGAATTGTCTCATTCGGTCCTCTCTATGACCCCTCTTGACAGATGAGACAGCCAGAGCCCAGAGAGGCAGAGTGGTTTTCCCAGCATTGCTCAGCTTTAAAGTGACCAAGCCTGGCCTGAAGCCCGGGTAGTCTGACCCCAGCGTCCAGGCTCCTGGTGCTCTGTTCCCATACTTGGGATATGAAGCTGGTGGCCAGTGGTGCTCAGAGTGAGGCTGAAATCTGCAGCAGGAGTGGGAAGAAAGGAAGCGCCATTCTGAGAAAGGGTTTTGGCGGGGGCAGGATGTGAGCTGAAATTCTCCAAGGAAAAGCGGGGTATGAGCAGGAGGAAAGGGGTGGAGGGAGGGGCACCGCCGGGCCGCTGTGGGTGGAGCAAAGGCAGGGAAATAGAGACACGGGGCAGATGGAGAGCAGACAGGTAGATGGTGTGGCTGCAGTGGAGGGCTCCCAGCAGAGAACCTGGGGGGAGGGGGCGTCACAACGGGAGCCTTTTCCTTACAGAAAGGAGCAGCCGTTTTTCTCGGGGACCCCTTTACAAATCCAGCAGACTGCAAGCTTCATGAGGGCAAGATGAGGTCAATGGCCTGCCCTGTTGCAGCTTCAGGGCCCGGCCTGGTGCCTGGACCGAGCATGGTAGACACCAGACAAACATGTGCTGAATGACCTGGAAGGGCGAGGGTATGTATTCTCGTCCATCCCTAATTTGGGCAGAAGTGCAAAGGGTTTGCCATATAATCCGCTCTCCCCCTGCAAAGGGGGTGGACTGTCAGGGGTGGGAGGGGGGAGGGAGGTTAGGGGAGGGACACGGATGGAACTTGGCCTCTAGATACAGACTCCAGGGGACAGAGATCATGGCCCTCTCCTCTTCCCCACACCTGTTTGCTAGGATATTGGGGGACACAGCTCTCCACGGGCCTTTCAAGTGTTGCAAGCTGAGCCCCTGACTGCCCCTCGTTCTAGATGATTTTTCCAAGGATGTTTGTAACAAACACCCTTGGAAGATGGACCTTTCTCTGAATCAAAGGGCCCATTATAAAAGTTTAGGTTTCTCTAAGCTCAGGGATCACCTCTTGTATCACAACCCACTCCACGCGAGGCATCCAGCTGGACCCATCCAGGCCATCGCTGAGCAGAATTGCCTATTAAAATATAGGACACCCAGTTAAGTTTGAATTTCAGATGATCAGTGAGTACTTTTTTAACATAAGTATGCCCCATGCAATATTTGAGCCTTACACCAAAAAAGTCTCATTCATTGTTTATCTGAAATTCAACTTTAACTGGGTGCCCTATGTGTTTGTTTTCGAAGCTGGGCAACTCAACCCCCAAGGGACTTAGGGGAAAGAGGAACTGGTCCAAATATGCTGATGCTTGTGCCATGAGTAATAAAGTCCTTTCTCTGACCCCAGAGTCCTGTGTTTTCTGCCAGCATCCAAATTAGTTAGCAAGTCGGGCAAAACGTCGTGCCCCTTCCCAGTTCTTGATAGGTATCTCCAGCCTAAGCTGAGAACCTACCATGGGGTTAGGAGCCCAAAATATCTGTGGGATGAATGGTTGTCAGTCCTGCAAGACTCCCTGCCAAGCACACAGAATTCCTCAGGGATTTAGGATGGGCTCCTGGTGGTTGGTACATCTGCTTTATATTTCACTAACTCATGGGCGTTACCATGGTTACTGTAGCTACGTAGGGCTTTGCAGCTTCCAAAGACCATTTTCATGCATTATCTTATTCAATTTCCTAAGGACTTGCTGAAATATGCATGATTATTCTTACTTTAGGAACTAGAAAACTGAAGTTCGGGGTCAAGAAGTCTATTGTACAAGTTCACATGGCCAGGAAGCAGCACAGCTGGGATCCCTCAACCAGAGAGCACGAAGACCTACTGTGTGCCGGGCACTGAGCTCAGCTCGGTACATACTTTACCTAGCATAGGTCTTGTAGCTTAGGATGCAGGCATAGTTAACCCACAAAGGGGTCTTATCACTCATCCAGATTCACATAGTGGGGCAGTGGCAGATTAAAAAGGAGAACATACTTCTGCTTAATGCTAAAGCCTGAGCAAAAGTAGTGGGAGGATGCAGGGGACGGGGAGGGGGCGAGGGGAGGCCGAGAACAGCATTCCAGGGCTGAGCAACCACACATCCTAGGACTTCAACAAATACCACAGTTCATTCCAGGGCCCACAGGCTGGTGCGCTGGGCTGCGCCAGGGTCCCCGCAGTCTCAGGGATGGAACGTGATTGAAGCTGGGAGGGACAGGAGGGGAAAAAAAGATGTTTTCTACACGTGGTTAGGGAAAGTTTGGCTTTCTGGGGGGAAAACACACCCTTTGGTGCCAGAGCTTCCCAAAGTGTGTTTTCCTGAAATATCAGTTTCAAAAAAAAGGGGGGGGGGGAGGAAATACCATAGTGAAACAAGTTTGAGAAATAGTCACAGCTCATTTCTTCCTTAGATTTACAGGATCTTCAGTATATGAAAGGCTCTGACAAGTCCTATTGCAGAGGGAGTTGCCACATTTTACTTAACCTGGAATTTCCTGAAAATATCTGATGGGAACATTTCTTTTTCATTTTTAAAAATAATGTTTTGGGGGTCATAGCTCGTATTAAGACATTTTGGGAAATGATGGAATTTCAAGAATTTGGAGACATAATGTTGCTTGAAATCTGCCCTTTGCCTTATTTTCAGCAGAACGAAGTCTTACTTTTTGGCTCAGGAAATGGAAAGAGGCAGCATTAAGATCACTGCAGTGACCGATTTCAGGGGACTCTGAGGGCGTGGACTCCAGAGAAGCAACATTTGTAGTATTTCAGGTATTCTCCGAGCAGTGCCTCTTGGAATTGTGGGAGGTAGCAGCCCTGGGCAGCACTTCTCACCAAAACGAGATGTTCTCCTAGCGCCTCCTTATCTCTGGGGCCTTTGGTGTGGTTCCCATAATGCTGTGCGGGGGACATTTTCCGATTGCAGGCAAACCAGAGCAAAGTTCCCTGCCCTGTGTTAAAGGGGAAGGAGCATCATTTTGCCTCTTGAACCAGAACCAGCCAAGGAAACAAAGGAAGCAGCCCTGACTGCCTTTGACATGCAGGGGGGCCCGGCAGGTCCTGATGCCTTCACCTGGTCTGGTGGCAGAATTCCAGGGTCTGATGTCCCCACTGCCAGAGTCACTCTTCTGGCCCATGGATGGTTTCCAGGCTGCAAGCCTTCTAGGAACACGTAATCACCCCTGAAAAGAAAGACCGTCTGGATCACATTGCCCCTGAAAACTCAAGGGCGATACTAAGGTATGGTGCAAGGAACTAATACAGGGATGTTAGCAGACGACACAAGGAAAAACAGTTTTGTGCTTGCATAAGTTTGGGCAACTTGACATCGTGCAGACGCTCTGTGGAAAGTCACCGAGCGCAGGGCAGTACTCAAGTCCTGAAGGGGACCGGCTTTGGCTAGTTTGAACATGAAACACGATTTATATTCAGCAGAGATGGGAAAGGCTGGACATAGGAGATTTGGTCAACAATCTGTTAACAACCAGACTCACAGAAACGTGCCGGGGGAGCAGGGAGAAAGTTCTGCCAAGTGCATAACCATGGGGACTCAGACGTTGGGCAGATCTGAGCTCTAATCTTACTCCACAATTGAGAACCACGCAGCCTTGGGCAACCAATCCAAACTCCCAGACTCACTTCTTCGTCTGTAAAGTAGGAATGACAGAAGTCTCCACAACAGGTGGTTTCTGTGAGGATGAAATGAGGTAATGCACACGGCCACCGATGGGTGAATAGTCCTGGCAAGGGGGCACCTAGGGGGCTCAGTCAGTTAAGCGTCTGCCTTTGGCTCAGGTCATTATCCCAGGGTCCTGGGGTCAAGTCCCCGCATCGGGCTCCCCGCTCAGTGGGGAGTCTGCTTCTCCTTCTGCCCCCAACCCCCCTGCCATGCTCTCTCTCTCAAATAAATACACAAAATCTTAAAAAAAAAAAAAAGTCCTGGCCATTATTGTCCTTGCTGTGTGTTTATTATTGTTTGTGGGAATGGAGAGGTGGGAGGAATTGTGAGAGGTGAGCAAAGAGGTCGAACACGTATCTAGCTTGCTGCCTTGTTGTGAGTTCTCCAACATCAGAGCTGGAAGAGCCGCCCCTTGCTCATGAAGTTAAGACAGCTGAAGTCCAGAGCCACGAAGAGATCTTTCCCCAGATTACATCACGAAGTAGCCTGGAATTCATTCATTCCTCAGAGATGTACTGAGCACCTACTCTTCTGGGTGGAAGTGATTTGCATAATTTAAGAAACGAATGCAGCGCACATCAGAAATCTCATGCTTGGAATTTCCCTGACAGAAACTTTTGCCAAATGTTTTCAAGATAAATGTATTTTTTCAAAGAGCATAAGAAAATACACATGCATCGACTCATCTGAGCAAAAGAGACACAGGAAGGATAAACCAGCGCTAATGGGATTGGGATTCTGCAGGGCGTTAGGTGAGGGCAGGGTGGAAAGAAGGGGGGGAATGGAAACAGGATGGGAGAGATAAGGACGAGTGACATTTCCCTGCATCTACTTTTTAGCTCTGCCTCTTGGGGCCATGGTAACGTTCCACAATCCCCCAAAAGAACTGGCTAAATAGAAGCGACCAGGAGGTAGGGGGAGCCCCCAAAAGCTGTACAAACAGTTCAGAAGCCACCAGGATGTGGGGGGAGCACCAAATATCGTACAAACAGTAACAGAGGCCACGATAGGGGAACAAATGAGTAACATCGCCACCCTGAAAGCCACGGGGAAGGAAGAAACGAACTGGAGCAAAATTGGGAAACAGTTATTTTGACTGGATAGGGACAAAACGCCAGGGTTGTGTTTCAGTGAGTCAATCTGTCTTTTCACAGCGGTGTGGGGCAGCCACTCTGAGACTGCTTCGTGCAGACACTGGGATCGAGCAAGTGCGGCCAGGCACGGTGGGCCCAGGCTTCACGCTGTCGGAGGAAAGAGAAAAAAGCAGAGGAGAACGCTGAGAATGAATTCTGTGGTGTTGGAAGGGTGTCAGAGGCATCTGTGTGTGTGAGTGTGTGTGTGAGTGTGTGTGTGTGTGTAACCATATACATTTGCATCATATTAAAGTATCTCCCACAAGACACGTACTAATCACAAATGAGAAATAGTATCTTTCACTATGGTAGCCACCTCCTGAGCCAAGTGAGCGAAATTAACATCACCAGACATCTGGAACTTTCTGATAGGAAGCCCTGAGAAGGGACACAATATCACTCCACGGTATTCTTGCCCCAGATACACCCCTTGATCACGACAGCATGTCAGATAAACACACTTCGTACATTCTACGAAATCACTGGCTAAAACTCTGCCAAGGTGTCAGGGTCAAGAAAGACGAAGACTGAGGCATTGTCCTGGATCGGAGGAGGCGGAGGACTGAACGACACGTGGGATCCTGGGTTGGATCCTACTGGAGATAGCGCATTGATGGGGCAACCGTGGGCTGCTATCACCTGTATGAGGTTAATTTCCTCATGTTGGTAACTGAACTACCATCACACAAGATGTCAACATTAGGGGAAGCTTCGTGAGGAGTGGACCATTTTTTGGCCACTTCTCTCTAAGTCTACACTTATTTCAAAAGAAAAAGGTTTTGAAAAGATAAAGAAGATTGTTCTTTGCAGCAGCATTTGCAGCAATGAAAACCCATAAACAAGATGAGAGGTCACGGGGAAGCCATATTTACTTAGCTGCATACATTTTTTTTTAATCCCAGAAAGAATCACAAGAAACTAACAGTGGAAGAAAGATTGTTGGGGAGAGAGCGTCGAATTTCATTCTGCTGCTGTCTGTAAAGTTCACACTTTCTGATCTGGTTTTTTTTAAGTATGATTACAACATCAATTATCTGAAGCTAGGATTATGGGCCATTTTAATTTTCTTTATATTTCTTTGTGTGTAATACACACACACATAAATATATATATTTAAAATCTTCCCCTCTTTATCTGACTTCTCTGGTTTTAATTGAGCACTTAATATGCTTTCATTGTCAATCTTCTCTTGGCATATCAATTATGCTTTAAATATTTGTTTTCTTTGGTGGTTACCCTAGAATTTGCAACATATATTCACAACTAATCTAAATCAGCTTTCAAATAACACAGGCGGTGAAGTCACCCTATAATACTGTAATTCAGAGCCCCTCGATCCCCCGACCCCATCTGATCCATATACCCCAGGAGACAATATCCCTCTGCTTTAATCATCCTAGGGCCAGGTGGCAGGCAACTAGAGGCCACCCCTGCAACCCAAAGCCACCCCCCACCCCGGCCAATTATTCAAACTAGCCAATTGTAAGCTATTCATTCTCCCCCTGGAACCCCCAGTGAAAGCCATGGCCTAAGCATGCCCTCACTACCCTTCTCCCTCCTGACCACCCGGGGCGGGGGCCTTCCCAAGGGACGCTGCCTGCCCTGTGCTCTGTGTCTCTGGTCTCTAGGACTGGGAGTGCCATAAACTTTGTTTCCCTGATCTCTCCTATGTCTCCTCTTGTGGCCACACCTGACTGACCCCATAAAAGATGATAAAACACCTTCTCTGATGTTCTTTCTTCATGCAGATTTGAATTGGCCACTTGCATCACTTCCTTTCTTTCTGAAAAGTTCTGTGACCACTTCTTGCAAGGCTTTCTCAGACTAACAAAAACAAAGGATTTGTGGCCAGTAGACCTGTCTTGCCTTTATTTATTTTAGAGAGAGGCAGAGAGCATGCATGAGCAAACAGGGGACAAGCAGAGGGAGAGGGAGGAGAATCTCAACCAGACTCCACGCTGAGCTCAGAGCCTCATTTGGGGCTCAATCCCATGACCCTGAGGTCATGACCTGAGCTGAAATCAAGAGTCGGATGCTCCCCAAATGAACCACCCAGGCACCCTGAAAGCCTTTATTTCTCTTTTGCTTCTAAAGGATAATTTCCCTATCTACAGAACTCTAGGGGGACCCTCTTTTCTTTCAACACTTTAATTATTCCATTCCATTCTCTTGTCGCTTGCATGGTTTCTGACAAGCAGTCCGATGTAATTCTCATCCTGGTTCCTCTATTGGTAAGGTAGTTTTCATTTCTGGCCTCTTTCAAGATTTTTCTTTTTGTCTTTGGGTTTCCGGAGTTTGAATATAATATGCCTTGCTGTTGTTTGTTTTGTTTGTTTGTTTACTTTGGGGGTTTTTTTGTTTGTTTTTTTTGGGCACTGATCTGTCTGATGTTCTCTGAGCTTCCTGGATCTGGGGTTTAGGGTCTGTCATTAATTTTGGAAAATCCTCAGCCATCATTACGTCCAACATTTCGTCTGCTCCTTCCTCTCTTCCTTCTCCTTCTGGTGTTCCCAGGACCCATGTGTTACACCTTTTCTAACTGTCTCACAGTGTTGACCTTCTGTTCCTTCTCTAATTCTTCTTTTTTTTTCCCCCATTCTCTTTTTTTCTTTGTGTGTCAAGTTGGGATGTTTCTTTGAACTCACTGATTCTTTCCTTGGCTGTGTCTAGTCTACTAATGAGCCATCAAAGGCATTCTTCACCTTTGTTACAGTGTTTCTGGTGTCTAGCACTTTCTTAGGATTCTTAGGTCTCTGTCTCCGTGCTATTACCCATCTGTTCCTGCAAGTTGTGCACTATTTCCATTAGGGCCTGAACATACTAGTCACAGTTATTTTACACTCTATGCCTGATAATTCCAAAATCTGTATTGTATCTGAGTCTTCTGATCCATGCTCTCTTTGCACTTTTTTTTTTTTTTTTTTTTTGGTCTTTAACACGTCCTGTAATTTTGTGTTGAAAGCTGGCCGTGATGTATCTGGTACTAAAAACTGAGGTTACCAGGCGTTGATTTATTTTCATTTCTTTTTTTTTTTTCAAGATTTTTTAAAAAATGTATTTATTTGAGAGAGAGTGCACAGGCAGGGGGAGCGGCAGGCAGAGGGAGGCACAGCCTCCCCGCTGAGCAGGGATTCCCCATGCAGGACTTGATCCCAGGACCCTGGGATCATGACCTGAGCTGAAAGCAGGCACTTAACCTACTGGGCCACCCAGGAGTCCCGTCAGGCTTCTAGGGTGAGGTTCCATGTCTTTCCCGTGCGTTGTAACTGTAGGAGCCAGTTTTTTTTCTAGGTCCTGGCTATTTTCTCTCTAGTTGTCTTTGGTTTTCCCTAAGAAGCCTTTCTTTCTTTCTTTTTGTAAGGATTTTACTTTTAAGTTAATCTCTATACCCAGTGTGGGGCTCAAACTCATGATCCCCAAGATCAAGAGTCACAGGCTCTACCGACTGAGCCAGCCAGGCGCCCCCCAAGAAGGCTTTCTTAAATGATACATTTGTCTTCCAGGTTTCTACATTGTAATCTCCTGTTATTATACCTGTTGATGTGTGGGTCCGGTTTTGGCGAGGGGAAGCATTCTATAACCTTGTGATTAAATCTCAATTGTGTTTTGTTTTGCTTTGTTTTGTTTGAGCGGGCCTGAGTCCCTGCTGAGCCACAGTGACCTTCAGAAGCCTGTCTTAGCTCCCCCCACCCTCTCCCCCTGTGACACCGGAAGGCTGGAGGAGGCTAAAGCTGTCTAATTGCCCTTTGCCCAGATCAGATAAGCCTGAGATGGTAAAGCAGTTTTCCTCGAGGGCAGGCCCTTGTTAACAGACAACCGTCTCGGGATGGATTTCTCACAATGGTTACTTGTTTGCTGCGCCCCTGGAAGCATTGTGGGATTTCTCTCCAGTCTTCGACCTGAGCCCCTGGTGGGGTCCTGGAGATGAAATCCTCAAACACGTAGGGATCTGAAGACTGGGCCCTTCGGAGTTTTTAACTCTCTGCTTAGTCTACACCAGGCGTCTACCAGTTACCATGAGAAGAGTTCCTGCGGTTAGGGCTCCAGGGGTTTCCACTCCCCCAGAAGGCTAACCTGCATGTGATTCTGTTTTCCTGGTCTCACCAGTTCTTGGGGTTTGCCCTGTGACCTCAACTGTCTGACGGATCTGAGATTTGCAGTTTGTTCCGCCTTTTTCTTATTGAGGATGGAAGGGATGACTTCTGAGCTCTTTATGTGTTCAAATTGGAACTGCAAAAGTCTGTGTGTGTGTATACAATTTTTTTTTAACATTTAGTAAACGTCACCCTAAACATTTTTGGTTATTGTTGTGTGCAAGCGGACAGACTCTCGCCCCGGAGGGACTTTGCATTTGGAGGGGGAGGCAGGGAGAGGCTGTCATTAATTTTGGAAAATTCTCAGCCATTATTACTTCCGAAATGTCTTCTGCTCTCTTTCTCTCCTTCTGGTGTTCCCAGGACACATATGTTGCACCTTTAATTGTCCCTGAGCCCGGGTCTGGAGGGTGCTGGGCAGAGAGAGGCGGGAGGGGACAGTCTTGAGGAAGGAGCAGGCCCAGCGTTTCTGACCCCGGCCCAGTGCCTTGTCCTCTGTCCTCGGTTGCCTCCCTCCTCACTCACCACACCTTCAGCTTGCTTCGTCCACTCTACGGCATTCACCTGGGCTGTTGATTCGGAGGTGGTTTTCCGAGTGAGGTGCCGTCTAGAACCTGCGCTGGGGGTCTGATAACGCCCCTCCCCTCAAGCTGTACAAGGAGGGCAGGTTCGTGGTGATTCTGGGAGAAGAAATCTACCAGGAGAGCTCTGGTCTCCAGTTCTGTTACCCCCAGCTTCGAGAAACACAAGTGAAGGTCAGGACTCTTCTTTGACAGCATAGCCTGTGAGGTGAGCTTTATTGTACCCATTTTGTAGACAAGGAAACTGAGGCTTGAGGGGGTGCTCGTTCGCCCCATCTCCAGGCAGCTAGAAAGGGGCAGGGCTGGGATTCAAACCCAGGTGTCCTGACTTCAGGGGTAAGCTCCCTCCACTACACCCTTGCAAAGGCCCGGGCATACCTATGGTGAGAGAGCCATGGCTAAGGCTGCCAGCATCTGTCCCCAGATCTACGGGCAGATGCTGTGGGGGGTTTAACGGCAGGCCTGTTGGAAGTTTGGCTTGGAGCCTCCATTGTCTCAGCAAGTTGTAATCTGGCCCCAGGCAGGGGGCTAGGGGTGGAGGCCACTTTTCATGGGAACTCAGGCAAGCCGGCAGTGTGAACCGTCAGGCTGGGACCCAGGCCAAGAGAGCGAGAAGAGAGCTGAGACTTGGCCAAGGCTCTGGGCCCTCGGGAGCATCCAGCTGGATGGGGCCATGCAGGCTGGGCCAGATGCGGGCCCCGAAGGTTCCTGGCGACTCCTGGTCTGCAGGGGAGAGAGACAAAGAGCAAACTGGATGAGGGTCCAGAGAGTAAAGTGTGGCCAACCAGGGAAACACAGGGGCCTCTGGTCACCCAGGAGAGGAGCCCGATCCATGACGAAGGAGCTCAGAGGCTCCCGGGAGGAGGGGACCCCAGTGCGCCGAGACCCAAGAGATGAACACAGGTCGCCAGGACAAGAAGGGGCCATGGCCCTTCTGGTGGAAGAAGCAGCAGGTAAGAGGAGCCTACTGATCAGAGCATGTCTGACCCATTTGGGGAGGTTCGTTTTCAAGCAGTTCAGTCTCTCCTGAGGGTCAGATGGGAGATACAGCATACAAGAACTGAAGAGGGGTGTGTGGAAAGGGTCCAGATGTGAAATATTGCACGGGACCGGGACACACACACACACACACACAGCGTCATTGTTTATCTGAAATTCAAATTTAACTGGACATCCTGTATTTTTTTGTGTGCTAAATCTGGCAACTTTAGCCTTGGGGCAATTTGGACTTAATTCCTAAGTAGTGGGGAGCCATCAGAGGCTTTTCAGGAGGGGAGGACATGATGCGATTTGCATTTTAACAGGGGATGGGCAGCATGTGGAAGGAAGAGGGCTGGGCTAAAGGCAGGGAGGCCAGCCAAGAGAGAAGCCAGCGGGATGGAAAGGGGGTAGGCAGACAGGGATTTATCACAGAGGTCAAGCCAATGGGCCTTGGTGACCAACTGAGTGTGGAAATTGAGAAAATGGGGCAGTCAAGGTTGGCATCCACATGTCAGGGCAACTAGATGGATGGTGGTGACCTTTCCTGAGAGAGGAGCAAAGGGGGAGGGGCAGGTTAGGAAAGAACCAGGGGCCGAGTCCAGCTTTGGACACAGGGAGCCCAGGTGGCCTGAGGGTCCTTCTAGAAGAGGCGTCCAGGAGACCACCAGAGTTGGAGGTCTGGAATTCAGGGGAGGGGCTGGGGCAGGAGGTCGGCGTATACTAGCGTTTGGAGTAACACTACTGAGACCATAGGAGAAGAGGAATGTGCTCAGAGAAGCCACACAAGGTGGGAAAAGAGGGAGACTGAGGCTGGCACCCTGGGAAATGTAACAGTTGAGAGGACACGGAAGGAAGGGAAGCTGGCGAATGACACCCAGAGGCCAAGGCCAGGGGTTGGGGAAACACAGGATGGGTCTTCAGGACCCTGTGTGGCCCTGGACGCTAGGGCAGGAGAGAGTCAGAAGGAGAGCTAGTTGGGAAGTGTGAAACCCTACCTGCGTATCCAGTCAGGTGAGCCCAAAGTAGTCAGGTGGCTTTGGCTACCAGTGACCTGACGGGGAACATTTCCGCGGAGTGGTGGGGGCAGAAGCCAGGTGCCTCAGGAGAGAGTGGGAGGCAGAGGCGACCCTTTCTGGAACTTCGGCTGTGAGCCATTGGACATGGTGGACGGGCCCCCGCCATGGATGCCCTGTCCCCACTCCACCCCCACCAAACCAACAGTGAAGAAATAAAGCAGGTATAACTCACCCGTAATGACGAAGAAGCCGGGACAGGAGACACAGGAAGAAAAAAGATTTCAACAGCACCTTGAAAGATGGGAGGCGAGGGAGAAGTGGCGAGTACATTCGCGACTTCAGCTTCCAGGGCCCGCAGAGGCGATGCTGAGAATGACCGGGCCGGCCTGTCCTGAAGAATCCAAGGGGCCTGGGTCCTGGAGGGACCAGGTGAGGCTGGAAGTCTGGACACAGAGCTGTTGTTCCCAGGGTTCGTAGGTGGCTATACGCACGGAAAGAGGGCATCGGTGTCTCCTTGGAGGATTGAACCACAAGCACTTGCAGATCTCAGGCATGGCAGAGAATAGGACCACATCCTGAGCCGTGGGACTTCTAGCCTTTTCCCCTGCTCTACACCCAGAAGTATGCCTGCCATGCTCTACCCCCAAACAAGAGGTTGGAGGAATTGTCTCTTAAGTGACCAAGTCCCAAAGGGTGCCCCTTCATTGATGACGATGCCTGGCAGCCAGGATGTCAGGCGGAAGAGGCCGCAGCGAGGTCCGTCCTAGACCCCGGCAGGCGCAGCGGCAGGAGTGGGGAGCCTGGAGCTCTTTAGCAGGCAAACTTTGTGAGGGGATGCGGTGGCAGGATGACTGGGAGAGAGAGAGAGAGAGCATCTTGTGAGGACCCAGGGGCCATTTTCCAGCACAGAAAATGTCGTCACGATCCTCGGGGGACAGCCCAAGAAAGAATTCTTCAGTGACAAGGGGTTTGTTCCAAGTTTGGGGGCAGAGGTGAGAGCAGAGGATGGAGCTCGGCTGCCGTGAGGGACCCCAAGGAGAATGGAACTTGGTTGAGACGCACTACTCCTGGAGGCTGGCTGAGGAGGGTGTCCCTCATCTTGGGGAGCAGGGGGTCGGAGCCAGGAGCTGTCAGGGCGGCAAGAGGTGGTGACGTGGCCACAGAAGCTGAGGATCGTGATGCCCTCCCAGGGTCAGCACGGCAGAGGACGGTGCCAGAATCAGGCAGCCTCTTCTGCTGGAAACGACACAAACCCCAGACTGGCTTACACGCAAAATGGCACGCATCTTGTACACATCCAGCCACAGTGTAAGGGGTTTCAGGACTTGAGCAACACCCCCGCAGTGGCTGACCCCGACTCCCTTTATCAGGGTTGGCTCCGTTCTCCAGCTCCGTGACGTGACCCCCCAGCAGCTCCCATGACCTCAACACCAAGTCCAGGGGAAGGGACAGGGCTCTTCCTCCCTCTCTCAAACCAGAGTTCTGGGAAAAGAGCCCTATTGGTCCTGATTGGCCTGACCTAGGTCACGGGCCCATCCCTGAGCTAGCTGATCGTCACAGCCAGAATCGTGGACAGCTCTCATGGGTTTAGCCCAGATCGTGTGTTCCGCCCCCAGGAAGGGATACGGAGTTTGCTACTATGAAACACATGCGCTGGGGCACGAGGTCCCCCAAAGGCGAATCAGGGAACTACTGTCCCAAGAAGAAAGAGATGTTGAGCAGCAAACGTACCTGATGTCTCTGTCACTGGGTCCTCCCTGAATTCTGGGGAACCCCTGATTCTAGGCACTCAGTACATGTTTGTGCGATGAATGGATGGACGAATGGACAGACAGACAGACGGCTGGATGAAGGCATCTTTCCAGCTCCCTGGGAGGATAAACGATTTCCCCCTCTGTATCTCCCTCTTTACTTACCCTTACACTAGCCAAGCACAAAATCACCTTTGTCTTGTGCAGTATCCCTAGCACCCAACGCAGTGCCTGGCATAGAGTAAGGGCTCAGAGAACAACTGAATTGACAAATAAACCCATCTACAGACAGAGCCCCCAGTTTGGCCACTTACCCTCTGAGCCTTAGTTTCCCCATCTGCAGTGGGTGCTACCTTGGGCACCAGGCAGCCATGGCAACGTGTCCAATGGCTCCATGAACATGAGCTCTGACTGTGGATGTCCTTGGTCCCAGCAGAAGCGCCTCCCACACCGGTCACCAGCTCTGCAGGACAATCCCAGGCCTGGCATGGAGGTGGTTAATTGCCCTCCTAAACCACAGAACAACTTCTGCTGTACCCCACCCCCTCTCTGGCTGCCAGATCCACAATCTAATTTTGCACAGGCTGCAGGACTAATCCATTTAGCAGAAGTCATGGGGAAGGGAAATGAGGGGTTAGTGATGGCCCCCAGAGATCAAGGTTTGGAATACATTGAACTCCTGGGTGGAAAACTACTGGGAAATGAATCCCAGCGCTACAAAAAGAAGGGCGTTGTCATGGTCAGAGCTTAACAGAGATAGAAGAGGCAGAGCTTTCTCAGAGGTGGTGAGCCTTCCATCCCTGGAAGCATTCAAGCAGACACAGGGCACTTAGAGGGGACATTTACTAAGGATTAGAAAGAGTACTTCCTTCTATTCCTGGATTCTTAGGATTCCAATCCAGCCCACGGTGACAGGGAGGGAGTTATCTGTAGCCCCCATTTTTCAAATAAGGAAACCGAAGCCCTGCAGGACCAAGGTCCTTGCCCCCAGGTCACTCCTGGAAAGGTAGCCACGGTGATAGGCAGTGTTGATTGGAACGGGAGCCCAGGTGCCAGGCTGAACACCCTACTAACAGAATCAACACAGTGATTCCTCTCTCCACTTTACAGATGAGGAAGCTGAGGCTTGGGGAGAGTAAGTAATTTGCCCCAGGTCAGAAAGTCCAAAAAGCAGCAACATCTGGATGCCAACTCCTGTCTGAGCTCCGACTGACGCCAAAGTCCAGGCTTTTAACCAGAGCAGCGGTTGTAAACTCCGGTTTTCACGTTCTTTCTGCTATTCTTTCCCCTGAGGCTCGTTGCTGGGGACACAGGGGCTGCTGGCAAAGTGCCCCTCCCGCTGGCTTCCTCTTCTGGGAGAAGAACCAGAAGGACAAAGGGAAGTGGGACAAGCTGCTGCTGTTCTTACCATCTCTCTCTACCCCCTGATTTTCACCATGGAAGGAGGGGTCTGTCCCCAGGAGAGAGAGGCTCACAACGCCAGGGGACAAATACAGGGCAGCAGCATGGTCCTGGGTTGGGCCCCAGACACTGGCCCTATAAGGAGCAGAGCTACCCATTCCTCCAGGACATCATGGACATTTCCTGAGCACCGTCTGTGCGCCAGGCACATTTGATCCATTCTCTCATTCACTCCTGACATTGACCTAGAATACTTACCTGACAGTCATTAGCCTGGGAGGCCCCAAGATCACCCCAGCCTGTGAGATACTGATGGATGCTACTGTGTCTAAGCTGTCTTCTGGCCTGACCCTTTCCTCTGCAGTCCCCAAGGCCTCCACCAACTGTCCACCCAATACCTGAGGTCTCTTGGCCCTGACCCGGGTAGGAAATTTGGGAGCATCCTAGTGCCACCTACTGGCTAGTGGCGGAAGTACAAGGAGCTGGGCCCAGGAGTCCCGCAACCCCGTAGCAGACCCAGTGGGTTGATTGGTTCCCTCCCTTGCTGCAGAAAAGATCTCGGGCAACTTCCAAGAATGCATAATGCACCACCAGAGCAGAGAATAAGGGTGTGGGAAAAGGAGAAAGAAACACAAGAATGGGAACACGGAGGAGGCGGGAATGAAGTTAAAATACAGACCATAAGGATTGACTGTTCTGGAAATAAGACCACAGGCTCAGAAAATTGGAAGGTGGCTTCTGTCATCAACAAAGGCACAGAGAAATGCAGGAAGCACCCAGCAGCCATGGCCAAGTGATAACTCATCTTTGTTCTATCCCATGAGTTTATAGGTTTATAGGTTTATAGGGTACAGAGCACGTGCTTGCACGTACCCTCACCACATCTTTTCAGAAATCCTGTCGGGATGCACAAGGGAGAGAGGTCCTTATGATGTAGATTTGAAAAACGATACATTTTGAAAACATGGAGTTACAGAAAACAAAATAACGTATTTACACGAAAAAAAATACAGATATACATTTGAAAAGACAGTATTCTTGAAAAAATAACAAAGGGAGTATAGTTTTGAAGGACTAAGTGTTAAGAATATTCCTGTTAAGTGAGTGCTTAATTTTTGGGCTACACGGCGTGAAGTTTTTTGCTGCGAGGGGGCATACTTTGGCTGTGGAGGGCCACACCTTGGCTCTAAGCCACTAGCAGGTGGCATAAAGGGGGGTCAGTCATAGCCGCTGCCACAATCCCAAAGTCTATGAATGAAGATGAACCAATGGCTCAGGAAAAGCACGACTTTGGTCCAAAATGGGAATGGGTTGCTCTGGGGCTGGGTGAGGGGTCCCCAGTCTGGGTGAGGGGTCTCAGGGGAAGAAGGCGGAGTGAAGAGAGAGCTGCTCTCCGTGACAGCCTCCCCGTGAACCACTTCACGAAGCGTTGTGCCCGATACAATCCGGGTTTTAATCATGACTCTGCACTTGTTAGCCGAGGGTCATGGGACCCTTTACTTCATCCGTCTGGATTTCAGTGGCAGGTCCAGCCCCCCGCCCAGGGGTGCTGCTGGAGCTTCCTGAGATAAGGCACAAGGTGCCGTGGAAACCAGTCAGAATCACCATACGACCCAGCAGTTCCATTCACAGGGGTGGACCCCAAAGAATTGCAAGCAGGGACCGAGACCTGTACACCAATGGTCCTAGTAGCTTTATTCACAATAATCCGAAGGTGGAAAGAACGCACGCGTCCCCCAGCAGATGAAGCAGAGACAAAATGTGGAGTACCTATGCAATGGGATATTATTCAGCCTGCATTAAACCGGGATATAATCCTGACCCATGACAACACGGACGAACCTGGGGAACATTGTGCTAAGTGAAATAAACCAGACACTGAAGGGCAAATACTGTAGGCGTTCACGTAGGTGAGGTCCCTAGAGTAGGCAAGTTCATTGAGACGGAAAGGAGAGCTGAGGTTTCAGGGGCAGAGGGGAGAGAGCAATGGGGAGTTACCATTGAATGGGTACAGCAGTTTTGGTTTGAGATGGTGAGAAGTTCTGGAGGTGGGTAATGGTGATGGTTGCACAAGACTGAATATACTTCATGCCCCTGAATGGTACACTTAAAAATGGCTAAAATGGTAACTTAAAAAGAATTTTTAGATAAAAAAATTATATGATCTTAAAAAAAAAAAAAAGAAAGAAAGAAAACGTAGCGCAGAGCCTGGCACCTGGAATATACCCTCCAGCTCTGTCTCCGTTCCTCCCTGTTAGACCGGGAGCCAGCTTCCTGGGCCACTGTAGCCGGCTCCCACTAGGGGGAGCCCGCGCTCCTCGCAAACACCCACAGAGGTGAAAGGGAAGGGTCTGAACTCTGAGGTCCTGCCGGCCAGAAGGAGGTGTTGCAAGCTGGGTGGGCTGACAGGACCCGGAGCTCGAGTCGCGGGTTCCACTAACTGAGCCAGCCAGGCACCCTGACAGTGGTTTTTTTTTTTTTTTTTTTTAAGATTTTATTTTTAAGTAGTCGCCACACCCAACGTGGGGCTCAAACTCACAATCCCAAGATCGAGTGTTGCATACTCTACCAACTGAGCCAGCCAGGCACCCCAACAGTTTGGTATTCTGAGTTGAGCAGGGAAGACGTGCCCGTGTTCTAGACTCTTCTGCAGAAACTGGCTGTTTGTGAGTTCATCCCCTCCCTTCCTCCCTTCCTCCCTTCCTTCCGCAAGCACTTTCCGGCCCCAGTCCTGCACTTGAGGAACGCGTGGACCCAAGATCCGGAGATGCAGGCCCACGTGAGCAGTGCGGGGCGCTGGGGGGGGGGCGGGGAATACCAGAGGGGCCTCTGGCCAGACAGTGAGGGGATCAGTGAAGTTTCCCCAAAGGAGAAGATTCCTTCACCTGCTCTCAATGGGCGGGCAAGAGAACGCCAGACAAATGTGAGGCTGGGGAAGGGAGAGCGTGTTGCCGGCAGAGGAAACGCCAGTGCGAAGGCCCAGAGCAGACAGAGCCGGGCTTCCTGAGGTAACGTGTGCGGTAGGCGCCGCTCGCGGATGCACAAAGGCACCACGCCAGCACGCACCGTGAGGGGCAGTTGCGGGTAAGAAGCAACCCCCTAAAGGAGAAGACAGCTGTCTTCTCTTCTCTCTCTTTTTTAAAAGATTTTATTTATTTATTTGACAGAGAGAGACAGCCAGCGAGAGAGGGAACACAAGCAGAAGGAGTGGGAGAGGAAGAAGCAGGCCACCAGCAGAGGAGCCTGATGTGGAGCTCGATCCCAGAACGCCAGGATCACGCCCTGAGCCGAAGGCAGATGCTTAAGGACTGCGCCACCCAGGTGCCCCTCTCTTTTCTTTTTTTTAAGCAAGCTCTACACCAAGGTGGGGCTCGGGCCTACGACCCCGAGATCAAGAGGTGCATGCACTAGTGTCTGAGCTGGCCGGGTGCCCCAAGATGACAATTCTTATTCAGGGAACCTCCGTGAGCTCCAAGTGGAGTGGGTTGTTGTGGGATGGTTTCCATGGCGACTCTGCTTTCCTCCCCCGAAGACTCCGCAAGGATGCTTCCAAGGGCTCTTCCGACTCCATGGCCAAGGCTCCCTCAGCTGGGGATGGAGTCCGCTCCCACCCTCCACTCCCGGCTCTGGGTCCCCAGGCCCGGAGAACCTGAGCCCCGTGAGTGTGCTCTCACACACGGGGTCCACACTTACCCCAGGCTTTTCTTTTCTTTTTTTTTTTTTTTAAGATTTTATTTATTTATTTGACAGAGATAGAGACAGACAGCGAAAGAGGGAGCACAAGCAGGTGGAGTGGGAGAGGAAGAAGCAGGCTCATATCGGAGGAGCCTGATGTGGGGCTCGATCCCATAACGCCGGGATCACGCCCTGAGCCGAAGGCAGACGCTTAACCGCCATGCCACCCAGGCGCCCCAACCCCAGGCTTTTCTGCTCCAGCCCCTGCCTACTCCCCCCACCAGGACTTTGCCAGGCCGTTCTGGCTACACCCCCCTTAAAAGGTAACTGAAACTGAGAGAGAGGCAGACATTTACTGAGGTTTGAATTCTTCCCACCTGGCGTGGGAGTGGGGAGGGAAGGTGCCGTCTACCAAAGGTCAAGGTCTTGGACACCCCTTGCCTGACCTCCATCCCAAGGTCAGAGCATTCAGTCATCATCGCATCCACTCATACCTACTGAGCATGTGCCTGGCCCCCTACCAGGCCCCCAGGACGCAGACTGAGGCCCAGGAGCTCATAATCTAGTGGGAAGAAAGCCTTGGAACAACAAAGTAAATGAACTCCAATACCCTTTGGGTATCATGGGCAGGTGGGCTCTGCCCACTTTGGACTGCATTGGAGAAGACAGAGAAGGATGGGAGCCCTGAGATCAGGGATCTGAGAACCTAGACCTGGGAGGGACCTAAAACCCTCTTGCTCTGGAATAAATGCTTGTGTCCCCCTTGCTCTCTCTTGGATCGCTCATTCTGGGAAAGCCCACTGCCATGCTCATTCTCCCGACAGACAAGTCTGCGTGATACTCAGCTGAGCCCTCCTGCCAACAGCCTGTACCAACTTGAAGTTTTTACTCACTTCTTATCTGCTTGTTCTAGCAATTGCTGAAAGAGAGACGGTGGGGTAAGTGAGCTATCTCAGAAACAAATCCTCCAGCCCCAGACCGCAGCCTGGCTGACACTGATTGTGAACTCAGGCAAGACCCCAAGCCAGAATCCCCAGCTAAGCCGCTCCCAAATTCCTGACCCACAGGAGCAGTGGAATAAGTGGATTTTGTTGTTTCAAGTCACAGAGTTTTGGGAGAATTTGTTATACAGCAACAGAGAGATAATATCCAGGGACTGATCCAATATATAAAGAGAAGCAAAGATATTACAAAACGATGGAAGCCAGATTTCTCACCGTTGGAGAAAGGAATTTCAAATATGGAAAGGGAGAAAATTAGAATGACCTCGTGGTGTCGGACAGAAAGTAGAGCTCTTGGTTGGCCATGTCTGCACACAGATGTTGAATGGATATAGATGTGAGTGTGGGGGGGTATGTAGATACACAGGTGTAAACACGCATGTAATCCCAGCTCTGTCCACCGAGGCCTCAGGACAGTGACACACCAAGAGTGGTGGGCACACTTCATGGGCTTCTAAATACCATTTTCTATTAGGGGCGCTTGGGTGGCTGATTCTTGATTTCAGCTCAGGTCATGATCTCAGGGTCCTGGGATCAAGCCGTGCATTGGGCTCTGCCCTCAGTGGGCTTGAGGATTCTCTCTCTCTTCCTCGGCCCTGGCCCATGCTCTCTCTCTCTCAAATAAATCTTTAAAATTAAAAAAAAAGATTTTATTTATTTATTTGAGAGAGAGAGAGAGTGAGTGAGCATGGGTGGGGCTAGGGGAAGGGCAGCCAGTGCCTGGTTGACTCAGTTGGTCTGCCTTAGGCTCAGATAAGAATCCCAGGATCCTGGGATTGAGCAGGGAGCCCGCTTCTCCCTCTCTGTCTGCCCCTCCTGCCCTCATGCTCTCTCTCTCTCTCAAATAAATAAATAAATAAAATCTAATAAATAAACCAATGAGCTAAAAAACACATTGCAAAAATATCATTCTCCATTAAAAAGAATCAAAGCTCCTTAGGGAAATGACTGATTTCAGGGCACAGAAAATACAAAATGAGCCTGAAATGTCCTATTGTGCCCCAAAGTAAGCAAGTGTATGAAGAATAGGGGGACAAATCAAAAGGAGTGCCCCCTGGCCACATCTGAAAATATTTGAGTGTCAAAATATTGACAGTAATAAACCAGTCTTGGTCATACTGATATAATCCACTGAATGAAACAGGAATCCATGAGTCTGTCCTGATAGCAATAAATAAGTGAATACGTTGGAAGTTTGATAGAGAGTTGGATATTTATATATTTCAAAGTAACTCCCCCACAAAACGCTCATGAATTACAAATGGGAAAAGAGTAATTTTACAGTGGGGAAGCCTAGCAGACACCATCTCAATGAAGCTATCAGAAATGAGTCAGGGGCGCCTGGGTGGCACAGCGGTTAAGTGTCTGCCTTCGGCTCAGGGCGTGATCCCGGCGTCCAGGATCGAGCCCCACATCAGGCTCCTCCGCTATGAGCCTGCTTCTTCCTCTCCTACTCCCCCTGCTTGTGTTCCCTCTCTCGCTGGCTGTCTCTGTCTAATAAATAAAATAAATAAATCTTTAAAAAAAAATGAGTCAAGTGACAATCCTGAATCACCTGGTGAGATGCAGTGAAAAGAATGCAGGACCATTTCTGTGATGGTCCTGTAGATAGATAAAGTTTTTCCTAATTTTTTATCTTCTTGTGCTATCGATTACTGGAAGAAAGATTGTGGATTTGTCTATTTCGCCTTTTTGTTCTCTTGATTTCTGCTTTATATATTTTGAAGCTACCTTATTAGTTGCATGCAAGTTTAGAATTTTTATATTGGCTTGATAAACTGAACATATTTTCCCCCCACTGTGAATAACTCTCTTTATCTTTAGCATTGCTGTTTTTCACTGTAAATTCTACTTTTGCTGATATTAATGTATCTACACCAGTTTACTTTGGGTTGGCATAACTTTTTCCATCCTTTTCCTCTCTTCATTTCCATATCTTTGTATTGAACATGTCTATTTTGTAAGCAGCATATGATTGGGTTTTATTCATTTTTTTAATTCAATGTCTTCATGCTTATCTTTCAATTGGAGTATTTAATCTGCTTACATTTAATATAATTGCTGACATATTTGGCTTTATGTCTCCCACCTTCTTGTTTGTTTTCTGTTTGTCCCACTTATTTTCTGTTACTTTTCTCTCCTTTCTTGCTCTCTCTTGCCAACCTGAAAGTACATACCCAGCAAAAAATACCCTTTGAAAACAGAAACAAAGCAGAGCTATGCCAGGCAAATAAAAACCGTAGCAATTCGTCACCAGCTCACCCCCATCAAAGGAATTAGGAAAAGATGGTTTTCAGGCAGGAGAAAATGGATCCCAGACAGAAACTTGGAGATGCAGGAAGAAATGAAGGCCAATGGAGAGAGAAAATACATGGTTAATCTAAACCAATATTGTCTGTGTAAAACAATAATAATATCCTCTTGTGGAATTTGAAATATATAAAGAATTAGAGTACCAGATGGCACCAGAAGACAATAGCGTATAAGTTAGGAGGGGGTAAATGGAGTTTTAAGTGGCCTAAGTTTCCTGCATTCTCCTGCAAGTGGTAAGAGTACTAATTTATACTAGACTTTAATAAGTCAAGGATACATATTGTCATCTCTAGGGGGAGCACTAAAAGACTAGAAAACTGGCAAGCTAATAAAGAAATAACATGTATTAATAAAAAAATACCAAGTCAATCCAGAGTTAGGGGAGAAAGGAGAGAAAATAAATGTATTTTTTTTAACTGAAAAATAAAGTAACACACAGAAGAAACTTCAGAGGTAATAAAAATCTTAAATTGGGAGGGGAGCATATAGTGTTCCATCCAACCTGATTCACAACCTTTACATATATTAGATAACTATAGTTTTTGTCTCTATGCTGTAGTTGATAAAAATAAATTTATTTATTTTTAAATATTTTATTTATTTGTTTGTCGGAGAGAGAGAGAGAGCACAAGCAGGGAGAGGGAGAGGGAGAAGCAAGCTTCTTGCTGAGCAAGCAGCCCAATGTGGGACTCGATCCCAGGACCCTGGGATCACGACCTGAGCAGAAGGCAGAAGCTCAACGACTGAGCCACCCAGGCGCCCCCGAAAAATACATTTTAAAAATGTAAGGAGAATAGGACCTGGTGTGCCTTGCAGCCTGAAAGGTCAGTGACCAGTCTGGTTCCTTCCTTGGCCCGGCGCTTAGTACTCGTAGAGTGACAGAGCTTCTGTCGTGACCCGCCTCTCCCACACGGTGGCGCTGCGGGGCAGGCTCAGCCGCTCCGGGCAGGGGTGGGAGCAGTGGTGGGAGGGAGTGGGGTGATGTCGCGGCGGGGAGGGGGCGGCGCATCTTCATGAACAGATTTATTTCTTCAGCATCCTACCGACAGCCTTACCAGGTGGCATCCGGAGCGCTCGCACGCAACAAGTCAATCGCCCCCGTAGGTGGCCGCGGAGCATTCCAGCGCCAGCTGCCAGGCCATTTTCCACGCCCTAGTGCCGCCCAGACCACCTCGCGGCGCGCTGCGAAATGCCCCGGTGCATCCCCAGTGACAAGACCGGATTCCCAGAGCATGCCTGTGGGCTCTCACAGGGCTTGTCACATCATCGTTGGGGCCCAGCTCCAGAGGTAGTGAGTTCTAGGTCTCTGGAGGTGTGCAAGCCATACTGAGCCACTCCACCTGTCAAGGGAGCTACCAGAGGGTCAAGGGGATCTTGACTTGGATGAGATGATCCTGGGTCTCTCTGGGCTAAGACTGGGTGTTTCTGATTTCTGGCTCTGAATTCTCCTACATGTAAATCTGAGCGTATCCCTGTCTGCTTAAGACATTCCATGGCTCCCCATTGCCCTCAGGAGAAAGTCCAAGCTCCTAAGCCTGACTCCTGAGGTTCTTTACCATCACCACACCGCCCCCCCCCCAACCACTGCCACCTGGAGGCACCCCATGCTCCAGCACACTGAATCCTTCCATTCCCTCCCACCTGGCATGCTGGCTCACCTCTGAGCCTTCAGCAGGCTGTTCCCATTCACTCAAATACTTTTCCACCCCCCAGTTTTTCTTGTCTAGCTCTGACTCATCATCCTTCAGACCTATAGTTTAAATGTTGCCTCCTTCTAGAAGCCCCTCGGATCCCTGCTGCCCCCACCCCAAGCTTCTCTCACCAAATACCACACTGGACTCTAATTATACATTTATTGTTTGCCTCCCTAGTGGTCGGTGGGCCCCTTGAGGACAGAAGCCAGTCTCCCTGGGTCATCACTTCTCCCCCACGGCTAGGATGGGGTCTACTAGGTGCTCCGTAAGTCACTGTGCCTTGAATGTCCAAGAGCGTGCATGGAATAGTGGGGCCCCTTCCTTTTGTGGTGCCTGAGGGATATGGCAAAGGCACTCTGTGGGCTGCAGATGGGAGGGGCATGGGAGGGACCAGGCCTAGTTACAACAGCTCATTCAGAGGAACCGCTGGGCTCCCCTTGGGCTCCTGCTGCCATGCAAGAAAAACCACAATGGCGAGAAGCTGCCGGGGGCCCCTCCCCAGCACGCAGCATGTGGCTGGACACAGGCTGGCCTGCAGCTGCTCCAAAGAGAGAAATGGGTGAGTGGCTCAGCTCCACCCAGCTCTGCCCAGTGTCCTTCCTGCACAGGCAGTCCCTCCCAGACCCCGATGTCCAGCTCATATGCCACACTGACATTGGACGTTTCCCCCTGAACACCCTCGGCACCCTAAACTCATCAAATTCATCGCCCTTCTCCAAATTGTTTCTCCTCCTGGTTCCTTGCTCCCCACGCTGCACCCCCATCACTCACCCACCCCCAGAGCCTGGTCTCTAATCAAGGACCCCACCATCTGCATTGCTGATCTCTCCAGGGTCCAGTGAGGACAGCACTCCCTCCGCATCTGCCCCTCACCCCTCCCGCACTCCACATTACAGCCAGACTTTCTTACTTTCAGTTCCCCAAACAAGCTGACTGCTCTCTCCTCTTGACCTTGTGCTGACCCCTCAGCCTGGACACCCCCTTTCTACGTGGCAAATGCGTCTGTGTCCCTCCAGTTTCTGCTAAGATATCCCTTCCTCCAGGAAGCCCTCCCAGGTCTGGTGCTCTTCCTTAGGGCTCCTGCGGTTACCTGGGCTTTCCCATCTCTGCCTGGGGCGAGCTGTGTTGCCAAACCAGGTGGTCAGTGTTGTGTCCCCAGCTCGCTAGGCTGCTCGGCATCACCTGACCTAGTGGTCCTGTCCTCCTTGCCCAAATCCCTTTTCCCCTTGGCTCCCAGGTCCCCGCTGTCTGGGCCCTCCTCCTGCTCACAGGCTGCTCCTTCTCAGCTCGCTTGACTAGCTCTTCCTCATCTCCCTGCCCCTTGATGTCCACACGCCCCAGGACTCCTCTCTCCTCCACCTCCTCTCCTTTGATGCTGGCATCAGGCGCAGGGCTTTAAATCCCATCTGCATGCCCACAGCTCCCAGGGGTCTGTCTCACCCCTCACTCCTCACCCCTGCACTTGACGGCTAGCTCCCACCTCCAACTTAGCGAGTTCAGTCAAGCTCTCAGTTCAAACTCCCTTCCTCCAAACCACTCCTCTTCTATAGCCCCCAATCTCCTGGCTCACGAAGCCCTAAACCCTGCTGTCATCCTTCTCCCTTTTTATCACCCCACATCCAATCCCTCGGGAAGGCTCCTGGCTACCTTCCAAACGCACCCAAGTCCCACCCTCTATCCCCCTCCACCCAGCCACCTGGCTCAGTATCTCTTGTTGGGTCAAGTTTGGTGGCCTCCTGACCCATGTCCCCACTTCAGCCCTGGCCCCTTTGGTCTATTTCCAGCCCAGCAGCCAGCTGTAAGGCAGGTCACCCCCGCCCAGAACTTCCACAGTTCGGAGTAGGAGCCGCGCCTTCCCTGCCAGGGAGCCCTTCGGGAGAGGACCTGCTCTTCTATCACCTCAATGCTGTTCCCTGAACATCCCTGCCTCTTGGCCTTTGCACTGGCTGTTCCCTCTGCCTTTGACCCTCACACCCACCACATCTGCCCTGCTCTTCCCTCGCTGCTGGCAGATCTCTGCTCGGAGAGCAGAACCTGACTCCCAGTATTTTCTAGCCCCTTCGTTCTGCCTTATCACCTCCCCAACATGCCCTATGTGTGTATTCTGTCTCCACTAGAATGTAAATCTAGTAAATTCACCACCACCACCAGAGTACTCAAGCCACCATTAGTGTTTAACAAGTGCTGAATGAGCGGGGGAGAGGGGGAGGGATGGATGGGGGGTGGGATGGATGGGTGGGGTGGGATGGGTAGGTAGATAGATGGATATGTGGACAGGTAGATGGAGGGATGGATCAAGGCGTTGACCGTCAGGTGTCATCCCGGGCCCGACTCTACAAGAGGAGGCAAGTCTGTGCCTCTGGAACCCACAGTCATTTAGGAGCACTTGAGATGCTGAGATCCTGACTGGCCTGTGTAGGACTCCCCAGGCCCCAGAGGATTTACGCTGCTTTTTCCCAGCAGCGAGGACAAAGTGCTCCAGAATGCCACACTGGTCCAAATGTTAAGTTCTCGTGCCCCTTGACGTGGCACTTCTGCTCCTGGGCGTCTCTGCATCAGGAACGCTAGCATGAGCACGTGGGAAGAGCTATGTGTGCCGAGAAGGTCATCCTGTGACCCAGGGACCAGCCTGGTTGTCCCCCAGTGGAGCCCCGCTGGTGAAGATTGCTCGGCGGCCAGTACTAGAGTCCAGGAGGTACACCCGTGTGCTGAGGAGGGAAGATTCGGGGTTGAGTTGCTAAGTGACAAAAGATCCGTTATATAGAATGTGCTACGTGTGGTGTGAGGAAACGCGTACTCTGTGTGTGTGTGTGTGTGTGTGCGTGTGCGTGCGTGCATCCATGTACGTGTCCGTGTGCACAGGAAAGAGGTGGGGCTCACACTCTCCCACCTCCTAACCGTGGTCACCCCTGGTACACAGTGGGATTGGAAGGGAAATGTCCTTATTAGTCTCTGTACTTTACCAACTTTTCTTTCCACAATAAGCTGGTATTGTCATTGGACACGCATTTTTAAAGAAATTGTCCCACTGTACGTTTCAGCATTTGATTTGGTGGCAGTTGGGTTGGGTGGGAAGGTGGGTAGATGGGGGAGTGGTGAGTTCCCCCAGGGCGGTGGGTGTGGGATCTGTAACCAAGCAGAGGCCAAACCAACCTTGAAAGCCTCACCTTGGCTTTCAAGGCTCACGTCTACCCAATGTTTGAACACAATCTCCCGATATTCCCAAACACACAGAGCGGGGAGGGCGGGTGGGGTCAGCAAACTAGGGCCTGCCGGCCAGATTCAGCCCATCAGCTGTTTTCGTACAGCCGTTGGGGGAAGAATGCTTTTTGCCTTTGAAAATGGCTGGGAAGTAATCAAAAGAAGAATACCATTTCACAACACAAGAGAATTATGTGACAATCAAATTTCGGTGTCAACAAATAAAGTTTTATTGGAATACAGCCACGCTCATTCATGTGTGTATCCTCTCTGGCTGCTTCCGAGCTCCAACGGCAGAGCTGAGAAACTAGAACGGAGGCCGAATGGCCTGTAGACCCCAAGTATTTACCGTCCAGCCCTTTACAGATAAAATGCGCTGATCCCTGATAACTTCGGTCCCAAGCAAATCAGTCGGCTAGGTGGCCCCACTACTTGGCCTTTGCTCTCGGGTCTGTGCAACCTCCATGCTCTCCCTCTCTCTCTCTCTCTGTCACCTCCCCTTGTCTACCTGCTGGAAAACTAGTCATCCTGAAAGATCCTGGCAAACTCCCCTGTGACCAGCGGGGAGAGCGCCCTCTGCTGACCCCCCTCTTCTGGCTGATGCCCAGGTATGCCTGCCCCTGTGCCCTCCCACCCCTATCCCAGTGGGGATCCTCAGGGGCAGGACTGATTCATTTCTGGGTTTCTGGTGCTTGACACCGTCTCTGGCTCAAGTCGGCCGAATGGCATGAATTGCCGTCATTGCTTTGTGGGTAAAGTCCTTCCAGGCTTCATGGTTTTTCCCGACTCACCACAAAACCTGAAAACTAGCCAGGAAGCATGGGGTGGGAGTGGGGGGTGAGGTTCAGGGGGAGTGCAGTGAGCTGAGCTCATGTGGGGGGGGGTTCTGATGATACAGGGGCTTTTCCCAGGGCAGAACCACTCTGTGTGATCGTGGAGAGCAAAGGAAGGCCAATGCAGAGCAGCAGGAGGACATAGCAGAGGGAATTGACTGCCTGGCAGAGAGTGAGTTCCCCATCCTGGGAGGTAAGCAAGCAGAGGTTGGATCAAGAATGTTATGGAGGCGACTCCCGCCCTCTCAGGGGGCTGCCCTGGGTGAGCCTCTGACCTGGGGCTCTTGGAAGCCTGGTGTTCTCTCAGGGCAATGACCAGGCACTTTGGTGCCAGGCACAGGGCCGAGATCTGGGGGCTTGGGGAGAAGACGGAGAGCACTATCCTAGCCGGCTGCTGAAGACCCCCCCACGTCCTGCCAGCCTGTGTCTGCACCCTGCCGCCCACATGCAGAGCGTGCCAATGTCTGCGGGGCTACCCGGCCCGAATGCGGGGCAGGGCCCTGGGACCCAGCAGCTGGGATGGCTCGATGGAGCCCCACGATTCATCACGAAATTGATGATTTCACAGAACCCTGGGGACCGTGACCACCATCCCCGTCCTCTCAGGCCTGGAAATCCCCAAACTCCCGGCATTTACTGAGAGCTCGCTGCCTTCCGGGAAGGAGCTGGTTCTTTAATGAGAATTCGGCGTCACATTTGTGCGGCAGGAGGAAGCCACGGCACACACTGTGGTTGAGGAGTCCGGGCCTTGGAGCCTGCTGTGGCCACCAGGGGCAAGTTACCAACCTTCCCGACAGCGCCACAGAGGACTCGAATTTCTCGTCCGGCCCCAGATTTCGGGCCCGTGTGAGGTCGGTGAGCATTTCTGTTCCCTGAGTCCTGCTGTCCTCAGGACGATGGTTAGGATTCTCGGAGAGCACGTGGAAACTCCCAAGGGCCCCGTGAGCACCGGGGCTGCCCTGCTGAGAAGGAGCCCAGCCGCTCCTCCCCCGGGGGAGCCGATGACAGGGCCAGCCCGTGACGTGCCCTCATGCCCCGTTGGCTGGCTCACGACTTGGCAAAAGTTGCCAACCCTCAGTTCTGAGGCCTTTTGGTGAGCCACAAAAGCAGAGCCACCCCTCTCCTTAAACCCAGGAGATGGTGAAGGACAGTTGTTCGGGGCCAGGGCAGGGGGCAGGAGGGAAAGTAGGGCCACCAAAGGTGGCTCTCACGGAGGCCAGAGCAAGCAGTCATTACACAAATATATACTATAATGTTACATGGGATGCTAAGTGCCAGGAAGAAAACCCAAAAGTTGGGGGCAGGGATGGATAGAGAGTGATGGGGGGGGCATGATATCTTAGAGAAGGTGGTCAGGGAGCTGGTATTTGACCAGAGACCTTACTGTAGATGGGGTGAGCCTCTGGGGGAATCTCGGCCCAAGCAGAGGAAATGACCAGGCCTCAGGGGGAGAGTGGAAGGGGCGGTAGAGGACGGAGAGAGGGAGGGAGGGGCCCAAGGGGAGGGAGGGGAGAGGGAGAGGGGGAAGGAGGGAAGAGAAGGCAGGGAGAGAGGAGGGGAGGAGGGAGGAGTGCTTCCGCTGGCCCTGTTCTAAGTTCTATCTGCATTAAGTCACGCTCTTGCCAGCCCTCCTTACCTGTCCTTACCCTACAAAGACAGACAAAGACAGCCCTCCTTACCTGTCCTTACCCTACAAAGACAGACAAGGAAACTGAAGCTCTGAGAAGTGGGATCACTTGCCCAGGGTTGCCCAGCTGGTAAATGGGGAGCTGGGATTTGGACCTGGCCGGCTTACCTGTCCTTGCCCGAAAAACCCAGCCAGTTAGTTCCTGGGTGGACTCTGGCCCATGTCGGTTTGTGTTCTGGAGAGGGGCCATGCGGGGTCAGCTTAGAGACCCAGGAGGAGCCAGGCACCGTGGGCTCCCCACGGGCTCCATTTGGGTTTGAACAGCAGGATTTAGCTAGAAAACCAGAACTCAGGGCAGGGAAGGAATTGAAAGCTCTCATGGCCCAGAATGTGGGCTGCTACGTGGGATGGCATTGCTTGCCCTTACTCCTTGCATCTGCCTGGCCAACTCCTCTTCATCCCTCCCAGCCCCATTCGGCTGGCCCCTCCTCTGCAAGGGCTTTCCTGATTCTGCTAACCAGACGCTCCCTGTACATACACTCTTCTAGCCTTCACATCCCTGGGCTTCAATTCTTGCCTTAGGTCTCCGGCTCCCCGGCTCAGTCCAGCCTAGGCTGTGGCAGGGGCGGAGAGAGAGAGTGGTGCAGACAGAGCATCGTCCCCAACAGGGAAGCCAACCGATCGTCGGCTGACCACCAGGAGTCCACTGTCGGGCTCCTCTTCCCGCTCCTTCCTGCCGACTTCTCTCCATGGGGCCACAACTTGGGGCCAGTTGCCATCAGTGACTCTTAGTTCCCTTTCTTTACACAGAGTGACAAGTCATGTCTGGAACCAGGGGATTCCCGCCGCCAGAGCAGGGCCGTGCCATGGGCTGGCGCGCTGGGCTGCGTCCGGAGCTTTAGCACCCCCATCTAGACCCGCTGGACCCCCTGCTCCACCCGGCGCCAGCCTGCAGCCACGGCCTCCTGGACATCTCCACGTGTCTGTGGGAATTTCCCACAACACAGCTCGATATCTCTATCCTCAAACCGTCTCCTCCTGGGTCTCCCCCAACTCCCTAAACCAATCTGAAAGCCTTAGGAGTCCTCCTGGACCTATCTCTTGTCCCTTCCTCCACGTCTGATCGTGCAGCAGCACCCATGGCCCTACAGGTATCCGTCCACTCCAGTCCTCCTTGGGCCACCTTGCTCGAAGCAGCCTTTCGTGTCCCTTTCCTGTTTCAGCCTGCAGTGGCTCCCACCCTCCCCCAGCCACAAGGCCCTCCACAAAGTGACTCTGTGCCCTTTCTTTTCTCTGGGACGGTTCCCCTGACTGTCCACCCAGGCCCAGCCACACAGGTCATTGTTCTGTCCTTCCCGCTCCCCAAGCTCCCTCCCATCTCAGGGCCTTTTCGGTAGCTTTGCCCACTGCTGGTTGCTTTCCCCGAACATGCTGGTCTGGTCACTGCTCAGATGTCACCCCCTCAGAGGTGTCTTCCCTGATCACCTGGCTGCAAGCAGGGCCAGCTGTCACGTGGCCCTGACGAGCACTCCTCTCTGTCTGACGCTGCATGTGCCTCCCCCCAGCTAGCACATCACTGCCACAAGAGCGCGGCCAAGGCCATCCCAGCCCCTAGCAGAGCCACGCACAAAGGCAGTACTCGGTAACTGTTGGTAGCATGAGTCCAAGAACCAGATGGGGCTGGAATACCCTTTGTTGCCACTCCAGGAAGGTACAAATGCTGGCACTTTTTGACCCTGAAAGTTCACATGTAGGGTTTTACCCTGGGGAGGTCATGAGACAGATGTGCTCAGAGAAAGTTCGAGATACCCGTCACAGTTGTTTCTCAGCCAGAATGACCGGCAACAACCTCAGTGTCCATCAGTAGGGCAGAGGCTCAAAGCAGGTGCGGCCCAGCTCCCACGCAGCTGCTAAGCAGGAGACAGATCTGTTCTGCATTGTTGTGTCACCAGGGGAAGGACAGGGAGACCGGTGCTCAAGACACATTGATTGTAAATGAATCCCTGAGCTCCAAGCTCCGGTTGCACAGAAACGTATCTAATTCATGAAAACAGAGAAATGAATTGGGAAGGTGTGGGAGCCGCCTGGCTAATGCAGCTCTGACCTTGACCTGTGAGAAAGTGCTGGCCAGGGAAGGAAGTGCCTGGCCCTGGGCCACACTGCTGCCTGGGGGCCCAGCCAGACCTGGAGCCCAGGTCCCCTTCCCACTGAGCCCCACCTCCCGCTCTCAGTCAGTCCTGGGGCACAGGCTTTGAGAGGGGCTTCCTGAGCCCGCCCCAGACCCTCAAGGTGAGTCCCTGCTTTCAAAGCCTCAGCTTCCTTGACTGTACAATGAGCTCATATTCTCCCCCACCAGGCTTACCCCTCAGCTAGGCTGTGAGGATGATCAAAGTTTGGATAAGAATGAGCATTACCCTTTACGGAGGACTTGACACACGCCCAGCCTGGTCCTGCCCTAAGGCTCAGACGGCTGCAGGAGGAAGCACTGTAGGGAGCCCCATTCTACCAGTGAGACCCCCAAGGGTCCTAGCTCTTGTCTCCCAGTTAGTAAGCGGCAGAGTGTGCGTGTAAGTACGCAGTGTCTATCTCAGAGACCTCCCACTCTATCTAGGATGTGACCCCAGAACCCCCAAAAGTTTCAGGGCCCCGGGGAGCTGACAGGAGAGCTGGATCTGAGTTCATTTGTTGGCTGGTGGTCCCAGGGCCCGACCTTTCAGTCCTAGATCCCTCCCCACACGACAGCCTGTCCCCCCCCACCCCCACTGAATCAGAGAGCTAGCAAGCTGGGTGCCTGCAGCTGCCTGGGTAGGGCCTGACCTCCCTGTAATTAAGGCAGGGGGAGGCTGGAAGCTGGGAGCTCTGGCAGCCAAGGTTGGAGGGAGGGGTAAAGGGTGACCCTGAGGCTGGTCTGACCACGTCAGCAGCCACTGGCTGCTCTGGGAGCAGCTGGGCAGGACAAGGTGGCAGGGAGGGGCCCAGGTGGGTATTGACTTCCTGCCATCCCTGGCCTGGGCCCTCCTGCCAGCTTCCCAGCTTGTCCCCTTGCCCCCCAGCTCCCTCCTCTTGATGCCCCTCTGCCTGGGCACCAGAACCATGCATGTCTCCAAAAAGCTGGTCACAAAGGTGCAGCTTCTGGTGTTCTCACAGTGCTGGGGGGCAGAAAGCTTTCTCCTGCTTTGTTTGTTTGTTTTATGTATGAGAGTTTTCTCCTGTTTTTAGTGCGCAGAGCGTTACAAAGACTGGGAAGGGGCTGCTAGCGGGAATACCCAGGCATTCCTTAGAAAGGAGGCCATTCTCTAGAATGCCTTCTGAGGCTGCCTGACGCCAGCTCCAAGACTGTCATTCCAGGTCCTCCTCACTCCAGCCCCAACCAGCCCATCTCCCTGACCTTCTCCCAGTGATCTGTCATTCCCACTGCTTATTACCTTCCATGCCTCTGCTGGTGCCGTTCCCTCTGCCTGGGATGCCCTCACCTTCCCCTGCTCAGTCCATCCAAATCCTGCTCTTCTCCTGCTGTCCGGTTCACATGCCTCCCCCACCCAAGACAGCCTTCCCTGATTGTGCCAAAATGACACATTTCTCCCACAAGCCTATGGCCTTGGTCTGTATTCTGGGTTGAACGCAGATTGAATGACTTTGCATGTTTGTCCTCCCCGCTGCCTCTCAGCACCAAGGCTGTAACTTCTCTGGGGCCCTGGCCTGTCCTGGAGGCCACCCCCAGCCTTGGATAAGTCACTTCCCCTGTCTAAGCTGCACTGTCCTCATCTGTAAAACAGGAAGGCCAGCGTTTCTGCCAGAGCGACCCGTGAGCAGCGTACCAGGCCATGTGGGTAAAGGCTCAGAACAGCGCCTGGCTCCGGTGGCCGCTCGCTGAGTGGTACCCAGCGTTCCAGCTGCTCCTGTTGCTCCAGGAGCCAGAGGGGCCTTTCTAAAGACAACTGGGAACGTGTCAGTCCCACAGACTGTCCTCGGGGTCAGGCCTGAGACCATCCACGTGAGGCCCTGCCTGGCCCTCTCCTGCTTCCCTCCCCGATTCCACCTCTCTGCACCTCCCCTTCATCCTCCGTTCCAACCCCCCGGAGCTTATCTGGGGGCACTGAACGCCCTACATACGCTGTCAGCTCAAGGCTCTTGCACGATCACTCCGTTTACCTGGCACACCTTTCCCCCTTGCTCCCTCCTTCACCTGACCCACTCCTACTCATCCTTAGGTGCTCCTGTCTCCAGGAAGCCTTCCCTGACCACCTCCCACTGCCCCCCGCCCCGCCCCCGTAGGGGAAACATCGCTGCTCTCTTTTCTGCAGCACTTCCCCCCTCCCCCAACCGCCGTGCCATGACTTGCTTACCTGTGCGCTCCAGGAGGCCAGACGCCGTTGCTCCCCGCTGTTAACCCAGCACCTAGCGGTGTCTGGCAAGGAGTAGATGCTCAGAAAAAAGTTAATGACTAACTGAATGGATGGATGAGTCAGTTGTGCATCCCCCGCGCTGCAGGAAGTGTCTGTAGAACAGATTTGAGTGGGAAGTTCCATCAGGGCCTGGGAGAAGCCCCTGGGGTTTGGGCACTGGGTGGTGAACACAG
>NC_048224.1:47767105-47774314 GCF_002007445.2 Ailuropoda melanoleuca
CCAGCCCCTCCCCACCGTTGGGTCAGCCTGCCACCCCCCCCCACCTCCCCACAGACCCTGGGGCCCCAGAGCCAGCTTCCAGATGCTATGCCCCAGCTCAGCCTTACCTCTTAGCTTTTCCATCTGCACAGCCCTGGCCAGATCCCCGCAGCCAGCGTCGCCGGCAGCCAGGCCAATCGTCCCGGCGTCTTCCTATTTTAGACATCTCGCTGCCTCGGTCCCTTCTAATGTTTCCAGCCCGGCTGCGGGGGGAGGAAAAAGAGGTTACTGCTACTTTAAATGTACTGTATGAAGGCGAGGGCTGGAGAGGGGCCTGCTTGCAGGAATACCCAGTCATCTAGTTGGAAAAGCCGCCAGATGGAATACAAAAGGAGAAACCCAGACGCTCATGGAGACAGCCTTGGTTCATAAATCAGGTGGGGCCAGGGGCTGGGGGCCCATTCGCCATGGAGCCCGATTCCCTCCTGGACCAAGACGACTCCTACGGTAAGAGGGCCCCGGCCCCTGCAAAGTGGCAGAGTTGGGGATTTGGCCGGCTGCTCGGCAGACTTTTCTCTGCTTGCTGCAGGAATCCGAGTTGATGAGGGGGAGGCCGGCAGGCGGCTGGGCACTGTCTGATCCTGGGGCCTGTGGGTGGGCATGGGTGCCCTGGGGGAGGGGGCACAGAGCTGAAGGGTCACCCCCCCCCAGGGCAGAACCAGGGCAGCCCCTTGGACTCTGGACATGAGAGGGAGTTTGGGCTGCCTCTGTTTTGCTCCTGGCCAAGAAGGAACGGAAGTTTGCAGCCCCCCTGCCTGTCTGCCTCGCTCCTGTCCCCAAGCCTGCCTCCTGTCCCCAAGCCTGCCGGGTGCCGTGGGGAATTTAATTAGTGAGACCCTGCAGATAAATATAGACGGACCAGGCATCAGGAACGCACCCTGTAATTAACGCCAGGCTGAAAGCACGCCCCACTTTGCAGGGCCCCAGGGGCTACCACCGGAGAGCTGCCCCAGCCGCCCCTGCTGCAGCCTCTAGGGCTGCTGGAAACCCCGGGGAAGATTGTTGGGGGACAGTTGCCAGGGATGAAGCTCTTGCTGAGAGCCTGGGACAGGACTCGTAGGACTCAGAATGGCTTGGCTGGGGTTAGGTTCTGCAGGCCTGGAGCTCCAGGGGCGCAGGTAACCGAAACCCCCACTGCTCAGCCTGGCCAGGGAGCTGCCCGTTGGCTGGCACGCCAGGGCACCCTGGCTGTCTCTGGGCGACGTGCATGTGAGGAAAGCAGGAGGGCCAGGGTGCCTGAGGGACTGAGGCAGGGTGGGGGGGACAGCAGATTTTAGGGTTCAGCAGGGAAAAGGCCCTGTTGGCCAAAAAGGGGGCAGTTGAGAGGTGGCCTCACTCCAGTTTGGAGCCTCCTTTTGGGGGCCCAGGTCCTCCTGGGACCACAGTTCCTGTGAAGAAAACTGAGTTCTCCCTCTGGACCCCACTCCCACCCCCACCCCACCAGGCCTGGCCTCCATACAGATTGAAGGCCAAATTTCCTTCCTCCTGCAGGAGCTCAGCTCTTTCCAGGGAGAGGGGCCCTTTGCCATGCTCGGAGCTGCAATGCTCCAGGGAGCTTGGCAAGGCCCAACCCATGGACCAGGCACCGCGGGGTAGCCAGGTGGCCAGTGGACGCGTGCTCAGTGCCCCCCTTGTGCCAAGCTGTGTGTCAGGGGCACAGGTTCAGAAATGAGCAGCTCAAGCTTGAGAAATAGTTTGTGCTTAGTGAATGGAGGGAGGAAAGAGAGAAAGAGTGGGAGGGAGAGAGGAGGGAGGGACAAAGAGAGGCCCCTGACCTGGAAGAGCTCCCAGCCTCGAATGGGAGACAGACAAATGATATGAGGCTGGATTGAGTGATGAGTTCCCCAGGGACAGACAGTCTGAGACATGCCCCCGGAAGTGCTCACCTGAAACTTGGTCTAGCTATGCCTGAATGCGACTCCACAGGGGCACAGACCCTTCTCTGGGGGACTAACCCACGGCCCAGCGAGGCTCTAAACCCCCCAGGGCTCCATCTCCCCACCTAGAACCCGGAGCCTCGACTTGCTGTTTCCTGGTTTGCTAGTAGTAGCCTCAGGGCAGGGCAAGGCTAGGAATGGTGCGCACCCTAACTGAAGGGCCCCCTGCACAGGAAGCACCTTGACTTCACCTGGTGTAGGAGCCTGTTGCTGGCCTTCTGGAAGGTGGTCAGGTGGTGCGGTGCCTGGGAGCCAAGAGCAAGAGGCAAAGGCAAAGGGACAGAGGGAGCCTTGGGAAGGGGTCAGGCAGGAAGGGAGGAGAGCCTGGGCTCTCCTTGTGAGTGGTCCCAGGTCCAGCCGAGAGGGGTCTGGCTCCAGCATGCCTGGGAGGTCCAGAGCAGAAGGGGCCTCCTGGACCAGTCCAGTGAAGGAAAACTGTGGGCTCAGAGTCACGTCCTCTCTATGTTCATCCATTTAACAAATGCTGCTTTCAGTTCCTGTGCTAAGTTTTGGGATTGGCTTTCCAAGTCAGACCTTGTCTCTGCCTTCATGATATTTCCAGGCTAGGCTGGGAGAGAGGAAAGCACTCTGATGGGGGAGATCAAGGCACTAACCCCTAACCCCACACATGGAGTCCAGGAAGGCTTCCTGGAGGAGATGACCCCTCCGCTGAAGAAGTTGATGACTCTCTCCTTCGAGAAACCCTTTCTTCACCTGGCTTCTGGGATAGGCCCCTCTCCTGATTTCCTCCCACCTATGTCTCGTCTCTTGTTCTGGCTCCTTCTCTTGGACCCTTCCTTTTTCCTGCTACCCACACGGTGGACCCAGGTCTGCTGCTTCTGCCTCCCTGTGTGATCTGACTCGTTCTCCTTCACCCACCCACTCTCTGGAGGCTTCAGATTTACTGATCTGCTCTGGCTCACACTCAGCAAACTAGTTATCAGCCCAGGGCCTTTGCACATGCTGTTTCCTTTGCCTGGCACACTCTTCCTCTCACTCTTCAGTAAGCGAACTCCTTTTCCTCCTCCTGTTCCCAAACTCAACTGAAAAGTCACCTCCTTCAGAGAAGCCTTCCCTAGACCATGTTCCCTCCATCCATCAAATGAGATCTCACTCTTAGTTTCTCTTTTCCTTTATAGGGTCTGCTCCTATTTGTACTGGACATTATTGTGTGCGTGTGCGTGTGTGCTTAAACTCTGCATGTCCGCAGGTCTCTAAGCTCTCAGACAGCTGTTACCCCTGAGCGTAGCTCTCTGCCTGGCGCACAGTAAGCATCCAGCCCATTTTTGTTGAATGAGTGAGTGAACAGATTCCGTCAGCCCAGGCAAAGAGGTGAGCAGAGGCATTGCAGGCAGGCAGGACAGCAGGTGCAAAGGCTGGAGAAACTTGTAAGGGTTCTCCAACACTTCCAAGGAGGGCGGTGCTCTGGGTCAGGGTTGACAAGCTGAGCTCCTTGGGGGACTTGGGAACTTCAGTGGGTGCAGGGCTGGGCAAGGCGCAGCGGGGAGTGGGGCTATGGGCCCCCCTCCATGCTTCTAGCCAACCAAGACTCTCTCCTTCCACCTGGTGGAGAGCCTGAGCTCTGATTCCATTCACCTGGAGCTCAAAGGCTGAAAGGAGTTTGGCCACATCCCAACCACTGACGCAAATCTTCTGGAAGCCCGAGCCATATCGAGGGTGTTTCAGCAGACGGGGCTGAGCGGCACCCTGTCGGGTGGTCCTGAGGTGAGAGACCCTTCCAGCAAGGCCAGTCAGCGCCGACGCAGCGGGGGGGAGGGGCAAACACAGGAGCAGGAGTCTCTTTACACACCAATCAGAGGCAGGAAGGCAGGGAGCCGAAGCCCTTCATGGACCATGAACGGGCCTTAGTTTCCCTGCGTGTAAATTGGGGCAAGGGTGAGACAAGATCTAACTGACCCCTTTTGGCCCGGGCCCCTCAGCTGCAGGAAGAAATCCAGCTCAGAGAAGCACTTCCTTCCCATCTTTCCAATTGTTGAGGGAGACCGGACTGTGGGCCAACCAGAAAGCAAACCTTCACACCGTAGAACATTCTCTCTTCGGGTTCTTACGTAGTCCTGCCCCTCCTCCACTTTGCAGACGTGGCCTCCCACCCCTGCCCTGCGGCACACCTGGGTGCTTCCCCGACGAGGGCATGTTTTGATAGCCTCGTTGCTCGTCTGACCCCCACTTAGGACCACGAGATCCTTGACAGCAAGGGCTGTGCGGGTTTGCTACTGTAGTCACTGTATGAATGAATGAATGAATGAACGAATGAACGAACAAACAAGTGAACTAATGATTGGCATCAGCTGGATCCTGCCCTGGACTTGCTCTGTGCCCTCAGGCGTCCTCCCCTTCTCTGGGCTTGTTTCCTTCACGGCCATTTACGCCCACACCCCTGAATGTTCCAGCTCTGACCATCTAAGAGTCTAAATCCAACTGGGCACTTGGCCCCCTCTTCCCTCCCTGCGGCCTGAGCCTCATCCTGGCTCCCTTTGCCGTCGGGTGGCCTGGACCAGGTCCTGCTCCTTGCTCAGCCTCGGCTTCTTTGTCTGACAAATGGGCCGACTCAGCTGTGTCCTGTCCACCTCCCTGGCTGTCTCAGGGCTCCAGAGCAGTGACAAGGTGAAATCTCACAAGACCAGACACCTGTCGGGGGTGGGGGGAGGGTCTGTGATTCCCAGAGGGAGTTGGGCTCAGACAGACAGCCGGGATCAGTGCTCCGCAAGGGGCTGGTTGCTTTGGAAGTCCTGGGGGCAGGGTAGGTTCCGTTTCTTCCTGATGATAACCAGCAAGGACATCTGCCCCGTTGGGGGCCCCAGGAGGCAGGCAGATGGGAGTGATTTTACAAACTTCCCAGTGCTGCAGGTACAACGACTGGTCCTATTTATTGAACACCTTTTCCGGGTGAGACTCCATGAAAGGTCCTCCATGGACTTTGTCTGCTCGAGTCCTGACCCGGTAGGTTGCTGTTGGTTCCACTTTCCAGATGAGGAAACTGAGGCTCTGGGAAATTAAGTGATGGCCAAGGTCATACAGGGAGGTAGGTGATCGGAACCCAGGTTGCTCCAGAGCCCAGGACCTTGATTCTGGGGCACGGAAAGCTGTGTCATTGCCGCCCGGAGGCCCCTTCGTTTGCCCAGGGAAAATCCTGCCTCGGGGGACGGTTGGTTGGCACGGGGGCTCTAGGGACGAGCCTGATGCGGTGGCGAGCAGAAGCAGCTGTGACGGGACAGGGTCAGTCTAAAGAGAAGGCTATTTTGGGCTAGAAGCTTTCGGGGGTCTGATGTCACTGCTCGCTGGCCCTTGCCGTGAGAGGAGGAACTGAAGATGTCATGAGCGGATTTGCCTCAGCTGGTGACAGACAAGAGCCGTAGCAGAGCAGCCGTAGGCCTGGCCGTGTGCCTCCCATTCATCATCCGGCTTCCCCTCCCAGCACCCTGTGGGGTCGGTGTTAGCGTTCTCATGTTAGAGATGGGGAAACAAGTTCAGAGAGGCTGAGTGACTCACCCAAATCACACAGCTAGTGAATGGCAGAGCTGAAGGTCATGTAGCTTTGCCCGCCCCAGAGCACATGTTCTGAACCAGTGCCCGCTAGGGCCTTCTCTGAGGCCGTGTGCATGTGGGTGGCTCACTGGGTAAGGGCCTTCAGGCCTGGCCTGCCTCTCAGGACAAGAGCCTGGGGCCTCCTCCCGGCTCTGCCACTCAGCTAACCCAGCAAGTCCTGGGCAAAGTCCTGGGCCCTCAGCAAGCCTTAGCTTCCCTGTCTGTGGACCTGAGGTCGTGATGCCAGCCTGGCCTGCCTGGGCTGGGGAAAGAATGCCAAACCCAGATTCCTCCCATTTTGCTCTGGGGCTCTGCCCTCGGCCTGCTGGCAACCAAAGGAATAAGGAAGCACACTCCTACCTGGGGCCCTTTCACAGCTGGATGAAAGAGGCCAGTGAGGCAGAGTGGGGACCCCGTTTACTGAGCACTAGGTACATGCCAGCTCTGTGCCGTGTTCCCCATGGAGTCACTGACTCCTCTCAGAGGAAGGAACAACCCCACTGCTCACACAAAACAGTCGAGGCCTAGAAGGCCCACAGCCACAAGCTCTAGTCGGGGCACTCATAATTCAAACCCAGGACTCCAAGACGTCTGTGTTTTTGTCCACCATTCTGGGCTGTTCCCTGGGTACTCGGGCCCCCAATCCAAAGCCTTTCCCATGTCAGGGAAGCCTCAGTTCTGCTGGCCAGCCATGCCTGGGCCTCTGACCCTTCCCCGTCGGGCAGGTGGGCGAGGGGTAGAGCGCCCCCTCCCCGCCTTTTTGCCCCATTGCCCCATGGGATGCTGGGAAAAGGCTAAATCAGGAAAAATAGTGACTAAAGAAGAACAGTGAGGATGGGCGGGAGGGGCTCGCATCATGTGTGCACCCAAGCCTGAGCAGCTGGCTGAACTTGGAGGCTAGGAAGTGGGGCCCGGGGAGGGGGACACGGAAGGCAGCCCGGGGTCTGGAGCTGGGCCAGGCAGAGCCAGGAGAAAGGAGCTGCTGTCCCCCAGGGAGAGAGGCTCCTGGTGGGAGGAGGGAGGAGCTGGTTCAGGAGCCCTATTGTTTAGAGAGCAAAGACACTTTCTCTACTCCTGTCCACCGGCTTCTGGTGGCCTCCCTCCTGAGCTGCTCTTGGCATGCACAGCCCGGGCCTAGGCTTCTGTCCTGGGCTACTTGGCTCTCTGAGCCTTGACCTGCTTATCAGAAGCGTGGGGACAGTAATAGCGGCCTCCCACGGCTCCCACTCTTGAGAGGACCAGGCCAACAGATCATTCCTTCTTATATTGTCCTAGACGGCTCCTGCCTCGACAGGCCCTCCTGCTTGGAGCTGGTGTGGAGTTTCCTTCTGCTGGATGGATATGCCCCGGGCTGCTGACACCAGCCCAGGCTTTCTGAAGCTAGAGCTCTGCCTCTCCCAGCTGGGAGTCCTCTCAGGAGGTTACTTCCAGAAGCCCAGGGAGGCTGGAGCAAGCAGGAAATAGCCTCAGCTGTGAGGAGGCCAAGGGGGAGGGTCTGGGGGGGGCTCCTGTCCATCCCCCATTACACAATGTGAAGATGGGGGCCCCAAGAGAGGAGGAACCAGGCACCGCTCAGGGTCCATTCTACCTCCTAAGTAGATGCCGAGGTTTACCCTAGCTCTAGCTCCCAGCCCCCACCTCGGGCCAGGCCCCCCTTGGACTCCTAGAGGGCTGCCTCACCCCCCCC
>NC_048224.1:47774445-47870489 GCF_002007445.2 Ailuropoda melanoleuca
CTTGGCCCCCTAGAGGGCTGCCTTCCCCCCCCCCCCCGGTCTCTCCATCTCAGTCCGTGCCCCAAATTCATCCTCCATGTGCAGCCAGGGCACCACTCCTAGGCATCTTAAAGTCCCACAGGACACCCACTCACTGCAGCAGGATAAAGTGTAAACTCATTCACACTGCCTCCAGGCAGTCCACCAGCTTGACCCCAGGATGGTGCCTCTGCCCCCCTTTCTTTCTCCCCACCCCCATCTCCATGAATTAACCTCTGCCTTCAATGTGCTGTCCTTCCTCTCCTCCCTTACCTCTGCCCTCGCTGTGCCCCCTGTCTGGACCACTCCTGTAATACAGCTCTCACTACTACTTCTTCCCCAACCTGGCCACTCCTGCTCATCCTGGAGTCTCAGCTCAGGTATCCTCTCTTCCAGGAAGCCTTCCCTGACTACCTTATTTGAGCTCATAGGCACCCTGAGCTTCCTGCTATCCCGTCACACTGATGAGTACAGTTCATTTGCTTTCCTGCTTGTCTCCACCTCTGGGCTGTGAGCTGTTTCAGGAGCCAGACCGCAAACTTGGAGGCTGAGGCGGGTGGGGTGGAGAAGGAGGTCAGGATGACTTGGCCTCCGGCCTGTGTGGCAGGAATGTTGGTGTCCGCACTGAGGGGGGGACAAGAGTGGAAGAGCAGCTTCTGAGGGGGAGTGATGTCCTGGGCTTGCTGTGCCTAAAAAGCCTGCGGGACCATCCGGGGTTTTCTGTAGGAGAGTCTGTGATGGTCCTTCCAGATGTGACCTCTGGAGAGGCCCCAGCTCCAGAGTGGAGGACAGGAGCGGCTGGGGTCTTCCCAGCTGTGTAGGTACCACTCCCGTTCGTAGGCTTTTTTTTTTTAAGATTTTATTTATTTATTTGACAGAGAGAGAGACAGCCAGCGAGAGAGGGAACACAAGCAGGGGGAGTGGGAGAGGAAGAAGCAGGCTCCCAGTGGAGGAGCCTGATGCAGGACTCGATCCCAGGACTCTGGGGTCGCGCCCTGAGCCGAAGGCAGACGCTTAACGATTGAGCCACCCAGGTGCCCCAGTTCATAGGCTTTTTGAACCCTTACTCAACTGCCCACCCAGGGTCCTGCCGCCTCCCCCAGGAAGCCAGCCCTGATCAGCCTGGCTGAAGCTCCTGTTTTCTCCTTGATTGTACCTTCTTGGCCATTTCCTCATCGAGTCCTCAGGCATCCCATGAGCTACTCCTTGGAAGTTTTCACGGTGGGGTGACATCCCTCTGTCTCTTGTAGCCTCCAGATTGTTCTGCACAGGGAACCACACACACACACACACACACACACACACACACACACACAGAAAAAAGGCCACATGCCCCTCCCTGGACAGAGCTGGTTCCCGGCAGTCTCAGCCAGTGGGATTCTAGGGAAAACCAAACAGAAGCCTGGAGAGGCTTTGGGTCAGACAGACGCAGGCAAGCCAAACGGGGAGGCAGGGGGAGGGAGGGAGGGGTGCATTTCTGTCCAATCCGGAAGCGTGTCCGATCCGGATGGCTGGGTCCTCATAACCCCCCGCCCTGAGGCCCTCCAGCCAGTGACCTACATCCCAGCGTGCCTGTGTGTGTGTGCACACGCACACTCAAGAATGCACGTGGAGGGTGTGAGCACATGTGAGTAGGACAGAGTGCCTGCGAGGGGGTCTCTGTCTTGGCTGCCTGTGGGGGTCCCACATGCCCACCCCGAGCTCCCACTGACTGCACCAGAACTGGGTCTGTGCTCCAGAAAAGCCAGCTCAAGTTTGTGCGGTTCCTGAAATGGCAGCTGGGGGTGCTTGTCCCCCCAGTCCCCACCCCCACCTCTGCCCTGGACTCTCTCTCCCTTGACCCAAATCTCAGACAAAGGGCCTCACTTGCCATTGCTAATGACGGAGTGGAGGGCGGCTGCTAGTAGCAGTGGCAGTGGAGGGGGGGAGACTGCTTGAGGCTGAACCAGAAGGTACCAGAGAGGTCGGGAGGTTGGGTGAGTGGGCTCTGGCCTCAGGACCTAAGCGGAAGCGGGGCGGGAGGGGGGGTTGCTTTCAGGGCTTCCCTCAGGGGCCCTCTGGGGGCTGGCCCAGGTCTGTCCCTGCTTTTCCTCCAGGAATCCTCCCAGAGTTGGGGGGCGGGGCAGAGGTGAGGCCTGTCTTTGACCGAATGGCTGTGCCAACTTGGTGGCCCAGAAGCCAGGGTGCCTGGGAAGGTGCCCGCTCAGAGAGCCTTCAGTCTTTCCTCTTGCCAGCTCTGTGGTGGGCAAGGGGGGAGCGGCTGTGCTCTCTCTTCTGGGGCTCTTCCCCCACACTGGGCTTCTGATAGCTTGGAGGGGATGGACAGGGCCCCCCTCAGTCTCTCTTTCTCTCTCTCTCTCTTGCTGTATCTCTGTTTCTCTTTGTCTCTTGTGATTCTAAGGGGCAACCACTGAAATTGGAGGGTGATGGAGCCTGGGGGCTTATGTTTTCTCTCTCTCCTTTCTCTATCACTGAAGTTGACATACAATGTTATACTGGTTTCAGGTGTACGACGTAGTGATTCAACAATTACATACATTATAAAATGCTCACCATGAGAAGGGTACTTACCATCTGTCACTGAACAAAATAATCACAACATTCTTGACCCTATTTCCCACACTATACTTTTCATCCCTGTGACTTACTTATTTGATAACTGGAAGTTCGCCCCTCTGAATCCCCTTCACCTCTTTCTCCCACCCCTGCCCCCCACCAACCATCCATTTGTTCCCCGTGTTTATGAGTCTATCTCTGTGCTGTCTCCCCAGAATTCCTAAGACCCCAAGCCAGCCCTCTGCTCAACACAGTGCCCCCTCCCCTGAGCCAGCTCAGCCAAGTCGGGGTGGCCGCCCACCTGCGGGAGGTCACGGTCCCAGCAGGAGAAGCCGAGCCCAGGCAGGGACTGGGAAGCTGAGTGGGGAGGCCAAAAAGGCCGGGAGCCAAGGGGGTGGTCACGCTCCTGGGCTGGCCACTCAGCCGGGCCCGCTCAGCCTCCGGTTTCTGGTGCTGTGGCTTCAGAGGTCTCCATTCCCCCAAGTCCCTGGCAGCCCAGTGCAAGCTCGGCTTCTAGGGAGAAGTAGGAGGGCGACTAATCCTCATCCTCTTGGCCCCAAGAGTAGACAGCCGTCCAGGTGCACTTTGATGAGATAAACCAACCAGACAGGGAACAAGGACAGGGACGGGACACCGCACAGCACATGGAACTTTCGCTGGAAAAACTATTTCATAAAGGAGGAAACAGAGGCGCAGACATGTTTGGTGATTAACTTCTAGTCCAACTACTAGGAAGTGGCAGAGCCAGGATTCGAACCCTAGCCCGCTGGCTCCGAAGCCCACATGGGTCCCACTGTGTGCCAACACTCAGTGCCCCATGTGCCTAACATCCCAGGGAGAGGCAGGAGGGGCTGGGTCCGCGCTACAGGGGGCCAGGGTCTCCACTCTCACCCCCCATACATAGGTGTACCAGCGGAGATTCAGGACGGCCAAAGCCGCCAGGAGCTGATCAGGTGCAGAGAGATGTCAGGGTACCAGGTAGTCAGAGACGGCTTCTGGGAGGGGCCGCTGGGGCGGGTGCGGGCAGCAGAGGAGAGCCCCCACAGGGAGAGGGGGTGGAGAGAACGGAGATTCAGGGAAGTGGGGGGCAGCAGGGAGGGCACCCCAGCAGGAGAAACAGTAGAGGCAAAGGGCTGAGGTGGGAGCGAGCGTCCAGAGCGCCCAGCCTGAAGCCTGGGTGGGGCGGATGAGGACGTGGGGGGCACTCTTGCCGCGTGGGGCTGGATAAGCGTCGAGCAGCCTGTCCTGCCCACTGCGTGGTGTTCGTAGCACCCCTGGCCTCTACCCGCTAGACACCAGTAGCATACCTGCCCCTCACCCCAGCCCAAGTTGTGACAACCAGTCAGGACATTGAAAATTGTACCCTGGGGGGATGAAGAACCAGGGTCCCCGAGTAAGCAGGAGCCCTGGAAGAGATCTGAGCAGGGGAGGGACAGGGTCCAAGCTGCAGCCAGCAATCGCCTGCACTCCTGCCCCTGGTCCCTGCCCCTGGTCCCTGCCCCTCAATGCCCACCCCGCGCCTCACCCTGCCGCTGACCTGAGGCTGAGTGAGCGATGCCAGTGCAGATGCCCACTGAGTGGTGGGACAAAAGGGCTTTGTTTGGGGCTGGAACCTCCCCCTCCCCCACCGCAGCATGGGAGGGGGTTTGGGGAGGCAGTGATCCAAGAGCCAAGAGGGGCTGCAAGGCTGGGCCAGGGGCTTGTCAGAGCTGAGAGTTGGATAGAAGGGACTAGAAGGGGGCGGGGAAGCTAACTTTCTGCCTGAGTTCCTGTGCACAAACAGAAACCCTAAAATCAAAGCCTCCCAGCCAATTGGGCTGGAGTTGTCAACTTTCTAACTCATCCTGACCCCGTGGTCTGGGGGTGAAGAGGTCAAGGGCTGCACTCCGGGCTGGGGGCCAGGCCAAGGTGGGAACAGCCCATAGCCTGAGGCCCCTCTTCCCTTCTGTGCACCTGCTGAGTCTCAGCGGGAAACAGGGCCACCTGGAGGGTGTTGAGGGAAGGTGGGGGCTGGGGGTGTGGGGGGAGGAAAGCCCATTTTCACAGTCCCCCCCCCCCAACCGTGTGTGCAGACAGATGAGCTTCTAAAATGTGCACCTGGTGCCTCTATCTCTCCTGAGGTTCTGCACGACCCTTGGATCCAGCCCACCACCCTTAGGACGGCCTTTCAAGGATGCTTTCCTCACTCTGCCTGTCATGCCCCCAAGTCCGCATTTCAGCCATGCCAGGTGACGGAGAGACTCCCCAGGCCTTTCCCCTGAGCCTAGAACACCCACCTCCTCCCAGTGCAATGTCCCCAAACTGGGCTAACTCCTACGCATGCATTGGTGCCCGGTGGTAACCAAAGCCTCCAGGAGGCCTTCCCAGGAGCCACGAGCGATGTGCCTCAAGATTGGGAGCCCTGATTGCTCTGGGACACAGCTGTCCCTGTGGGTAAAGTCTCTATCCTGGGGCGGCACCCCTGCAGCCTCAGGCCTAGAACAGAAAGCTGAGCATTTTAGAAAGAAGGAGAGAGAGGGAGGGATAAAAAACCCCACGTTCTTCGAGAAGGGAGAAGACAGGAGAGAGAAAACAAATAGGCCCCGGTAAGAGGGGAGTAACCAATCCTCAGGGCCACCGGGGAGTGTGCGGGATGGGCCGGCCCCCGCACGCCTGCGCGGAGAGGCGGACATCATTTCTCTCTGCCTCACACTCCTGGACAGCTCAGCCCCCGCAAGGCAGGGCCTTGGGCACAACCTGGCCTTGCTGACATGCCCCTCCCGGATTTGGCCCTCGATGCCCCTAACAAGGCAGGACAGGTGTTCAGGGGGAGGGGCCCGCCCTGTATGTCGGGTATGGCCAGCCATCAGCGGAGCTCAGATTCCTCAGCCCTACAAACCCCCTGTCCAGGCCGGGGGTTTCCCAACTGTCGGAAGAATCCTGGGGTCCCATGGAGATGCCAGTAGGTTGCCGAATAAGACAGACTCCCCACCCTTGCCCTAACACAGCCCTGCCCAGAGCAGCTTGCTTTCATCTAAATATTGGGCTTGCCTGAAATTTTTCATTCGAAACGAGGATTCTGTAGCTCCATCAGTTTCTAAAGAACCCACCTCCTCAAAGAGACGGGAAGGCCAAGGCCTAGCAAAGAGTCAACTGGCAGGGCCATGTCGGCCTCCTGGCCCTTTTCCTGCTGGAGCGCACGGCCCTCCCCTGAAAGCCTCAATGTGAGTGAGTGATTGGAATCTGAAAGTAGGTTTTGTTTGGTTAACACCGAAGGACAGCAAAGGGCTTGGTTTCTGGGGTGAGGGGTGAGGGTGGGAAAGAGGAACTGCTCCACAGTGGAAAGGGAAGAGCAGAGCCGGGTGGCCGGTCACTGTGCACTTAGTTTAATTACACTTTACCCAGCCGTTTCCAAAGCTGTTCAGAGACGCTGCTCGGACTTCCTGGCTTCAGCCAGAGCAGAAGGAGGGTAGAGAATCAGAATCTCAGAGGTGAAGCCTCAGCTCCTCCATCTACTTACTTGACCTTGGCCAAATTAACCACTTCTTGAAACTCAGTGTCTTTCTCAATAAAATAGAACCACACTCCCATACCAGAGTTGTTGGGACGGGTGCACGAGAACATGGAGGAGGGGTTGAACAATTCCTGGTGGGCTCAGGATTCTCCCTGGTATGTGAACTTGAGGGAGTTCACAGTCTAAGGTTCAAATCCCAGCTATACCCCTTACTAACTGTGTGACTTGAGGCAAGTTTCTTCACCTCTCTGCCTCGGCTTTCCCATCTGTAAAATGGGGATAGTAGTTGCACCCACCTGCCTCCCGGGAAGTAACGAGTTAATAGGCACGAAGTACCCAGGACAGGGCCGAGTATGTGTTTGCTATTAATATTTGTATTCAAATAACAGTGGAGACCAGGTCTTGCAGAGGAGAGAGCCCAGAAACGGAATAAAAGAATGAATGAGATAATGAATGAATGCAAGAAAAATTAGGGTTGTCCCAGGGAATGCCTCGTGGTCCTCACCCATTAGTGGTGTCTTCCAGTTGTCGCTCTCGGCTGGGACCTCCCTGCCACCCGCTCCCTGTGGCTCGACCTCGCCGTGTGTTTTTCTGCCAACACGTAGAGGTAGGATTCCAGTCTACCCCTAGATGACTTTGGGTGATAAAGAAGTAACTTCAGCCTCTTTGAATTGAATCTTCTCTCCAGAACGTGTAACGAGCCTAGAAATTGGAATTGCCCTGGAGCTGATTATTCTGGGAGGGCACCTCCTGGCATTAAAACTAAATTAGATCAAGGGGGGCGCCTGGGTGGCACAGCGGTTAAGCGTATGCCTTCGGCTCAGGGCGTGATCCCGGCGTTGTGGGATCGAGCCCCACATCAGGCTCCTCTGCTATGAGCCTGCTTCTTCCTCTCCCACTCCCCCTGCTTGTGTTCCCTGTCTCACTGGCTGTCTCTATCTCTGTCAAATAAATAAATAAATAATCTTTAAAAAAAAAAAAAAACTAAATTAGATCAAGGTACCTCTGTTATTAGCAAAATAATTCCCTACGATTACAGAATGCAGCCATGAATCCTGATGGCAGGTGAACTTCAGGTGACTTACTTGAGACAAATAACTGTGCAAAAATCACAGGCTCATCTAATCGCTTCTCTGTAGCATTGCAGTCAGGTAATTATGCTAATGGTTATAAGAAATCACCTTTTGTGGTCTGGGATTGGGAGGACTTGAGACAGAAACGTGTGTCACGGATAATCCCTGCTTCCAGCCGGAGAGGCCGGGCCATTACTGGGGAGCGGGTGTGGTCCCTTCTCAACTGGGGGAGAAACTACGCCATCAGAATTGCAGGGGCTTCATTATTCATCTCTTTTTGGATCATCTTAATATAGGAAATTGAGTCTGTCTAAGTCCCACTGTTGGGCATGGCAATTCCAAGAAGCAAATTACACTACGAAAGCTCACGGCCTTGGAGTCGGTTCCATCTGGCTAATGTGTGTTTGTGCCCGCTGGGTGCCAGGCACTGATCTAGGCACGCACAGGGGGGACATGCCGATGTTTGAGACTGTCTGGTGCTTTCTGAACATGGCCTGTCATCCTCTCAGCAACCTGGCTGATGTGGTGTGGTCCCCATTGCAGAGACAAGGAAATGGAGGGTCAGAAATGTGGAGGGACTTGCCCAAAGTGCTACTGCTACTGATCAGGGGACATGATTACTTCCACCCTCCCAGACAAATCTGGGAGACTTCCTGGAGGAGTGGACTTGGGGAGGGCATAGTAGGGAGGCAGAGGAAATAGTGGGGAAACGCTCAGAGGCAGGAGATGAAAGGAGGTTTTCAAAGATGGGAGATGGGGTGGGAAGAATGGCCGAGGACCACCCACTAGAGGACCTCCAATGACAGCTGAGGGTTTGGATCGTGGGAGGGGTACCAGGCGATCTGAGCGGTACCTGGGCTGCACACCGCCTGTGCCGGGAATTCAAGGACTGCAGAGCGGCTGTGAGAGAAGCCACAGAGGTGGAACCCCAGCTTCCAGGCTGACCACACTGGGCACAGCTGTGCCCCTCGGAACGGGGGCGCCCTGGGAACCAGAGCCTTTCTCCCCTTCAGCATCACCAAATTTCTTCCATTCACGGGGTCTGACTCCAGCTGCGCTCTCTCGCGGGGATTAATCCTCGAACACCCCAGAGCTGGAGTGAGGTTTGCACATCTCGGTTCTGTATCCACTGTGGCCGTCACTGTCCCACATGCACACGGGAGCAGAGCTTCCCCCGGTGCCCTCCTCTCCCTCCATTCATGGCCCCCCTGCCGGGGGTTCCTGGGGGCCTGGGGCTTCATCACTGGTGACCCCCCGGGAGAAGCTTTGAGATGGCAGACCTTCATCTGGGCAGGATTCCTACCCCGCGTGGCCATTTGCATGGACAAAGTACCAGCAGTAGCTCATGTCCGTGTCACCAGGGTAATATGACATTGTCCAGTGCGATCTGGATCAAAGAGGATCGGCTCATTAGTTCAGAAAATCTCATCCGAGCCCATGAAGCGCAAAGTGCTGTTCTTTTCCAGGGACTGTATAGCCTTGCCGACTTTATGTATTTGTTTGCTCCTACAACACTGGCCAATTCATCTTCTAGAGTATGGACCGTAAGCCATTTGCCATCCTGTATGTCGCCTTGATGGAAGCTGGTGACAAGTGGACATATGTGGGTTTTGCATATATGGTGCAGACGATTCTTTTCGTAGAGCGCCTCAGACGCGTCCCAGGGGAAGGTGCCGCAGGCTCCGTCGCCCCTACAGATGGAAGCTGGCAAGGAAAAGACAGGTCCAGATTGAGATCCCTGGGCTATGTGCGAGAACAGATTGGAGGGGGCCAGAGTGGACGTGGAGAGACAGGGAGGGGGCTGCCGGTTCTGAAATGCTGTGCAGCCCGTCACCCCAGGGTAGCGCAAAGGACAGGAGGAAGGAGCACCAGAAGCACTAACTTGGGGCACGCTTCTGACCTTCCCACCTCCTGGGCCAACTCCCAGGTGCTTGCTTTTGTGCAGAGCTGGAGAACACTCCCTGGCATTTTTTTCCAGCCTCCTTCTTTCGTGGTAACCCAGTTGGGTCGCTTCCACTTTCCCCTGCAAATATCTTCCTCTTGGCCAATATTCACCTAATTGCTACCTGTTCCCAAAAATGGGGTCATGCATTTTGCCTCTATTACCTTGTTGACTCTTCATGAGAACCCCTTGCAATAAGCCCTAGCCCTAGTCACATCCTGGTTGTGCAGACTCCAAACTGGGGCTCAGAGGAAGGTGGCAGCATGCCCTCTGCCACACAGCTGACACGTGGCTCAGCTTAGAGGTGAACCCAGGTCTCTCTGACCCCAGAGGTTACATTACATCCCCAAAACACGCAGTGTGAAGACCAGGCAGTCAATCCATATAGTGGGATTGCTTTCCTTTTGAGAGTTTGGCATGACCCTTTCTTGTCTCTGAGCATTTTGTTCCACTCACCCCCTTTATTCATTCATCCAACCTTCCCGACGTCAGGCCTTATGCAGGTCGTAAGGCTGCAGGGGTGGCTCAGACAAGGTTCGTGAGCCAGAGGAGCTCCCAGTCTGCTCAGGAAGGAGACAGATCCATAACCAGGTGCAACAATGCACAATGGGATAGACTCGGACAGTGGGGCGGGTGGATGCTGCGAGAGCCCTCTGCCTGGAGAGCGGACCAGGACCTCCCAGGGGCTCTGTGTGGGCTGAAATGCCAGTGCGGGATGACGTGCTAGGAAAAGTTGACGGTTTGTGCAAAGGCACGAAGGCAGGACAGAGGTTGGGGGGCTCGGGAGACCCTGTTGCATGGAGTGGGGGAGTCTCAGCTGGCTGGGACTAGGGTATGAAGGATCCCGGGGGAGTCTGGGGAGCAGGCTACTCACACTCTCCAGTTTTACTGAGCAATTCGCCGTGAGTCATGCTTTGTGCTGAGAACTTCGAAGACATGATGGTCGCATTACTTAAATGAGGAAACTGAAGTTCAGAGCAGGACCGCATTTTACGGGGATTTTATATTTTCTACCCCCTGCTTGCTCTGTATATTTAAAAAAATGTTCTGAAGAGTAAAACAAACACCTGGGTACCTTGTCCCAGGTCAAGACATAAAATCTTACCAATATCGATGAAGCCCCTTCCTGCCGCCACCCTTCACGCTCTCCCTCTCTCCCCCGGAGGCAAACTCTTCACTAAATGGTGTATTTGTCATTCCTCTGAATTGTCTCAGACTGTTACCAAACGTGTGCATTCCCAGCAATATGTGGTATCATTTTGTTTCGCATGTTTTAAAAATCTCTAGGAATGCTGTCATCCAATGCGATCTTCTGCAACTTGCTTCCCATCCCCCAACTTACGATTCGTAAGGTACCTCCATTCATTTTCACTACGTGTAGAACTGTGTATGCCTTCTGCTGATGCACATTGAGACTGCTTCAGATTCTTTACGAGGGTAAACACGGTGGCAATGAGCAAGCCCCAGGTTTATCCCAGAAGCCAAAATCTCTGGGTCACTGTCAGAGTGCTCTCCAGAGTGCTGGCCCCCATTTCTCTTTCCCGAAGCAGAGACTGAGAGAGTTCCCTGCGCCCTGTGTCTTCACCAACACTCTGCCCTCCTGCCTTTTTGTTTTTTGCCAATCACACAGGTGTGCAATGGCACTTCACGGGGGTTTGATTTTGCATTTTCCAGATTAAGAGTGAGGCTCACCGTCTTTCCATATGTTATTGGCCATTCACGTTTTCCCTTCCTCAAATTGCCGGTTCATATGTTTTACTCAAGTTTCTCTTGTTTCTTTGGAACATTGATTTGTAGATCTTTGTATGTTTTGGATATATCGTGTTCCAAATATCTCCTTTTGACAGACAGGAATTTTACACTTTTTAAAAAAAGATTTTATTTATTCATTTACTTGAGAGAGAGAGAGAGAGAAAGCATGAGCGGGGGGAGGGGCAGAGGGAGAAGGAGAGAATCCCAAGCAGACTCAGTGCTGAGTGCAGAGCCTGTCACAGGGCTCAATCTCAGGACCCTGAGATTATGACCTGAGCTAAAACCAAGAGTCAGAAGCCCAACCAACTGAGGCACCCAGGTGCCCCCAGTTTTATACTTTAATTAAGTGTATCAATCTCTTCCTTGATGGTTTGTGCTTTGGGGCTCTTTAAGAAATCTTTCCCTATTACACAAGTTCTTTGTGTTTAAGTCTTTAACTCCCCTGGAATTGATTTTTTTATTGCAAGGTGTGAGGTAGGGATTCCATCTCATTTTCCCCTAATGTGGATATCCAATCACTCTAAAAAAGCACCATTGATAGAAAAGTCCGCCCTTTTCCCACTGACTTGTAGCACCACTCTTGCCACATATCAGGTTTCCATACATACTTGGGTCTATTTTTGCAGGCTCTGTTCTAGTCCACCGGCCTATTCGTCTATCCTTGGGCTAGTATCACACAGTCTAGCTGTACCTTTTTAGGCCCTTAGCACCTTCTCCCTTGAATTAGAAGAGCTAGTGGCTTCCTGAGAGCAGATCTACCTCTTCTCTGTCTTTGCATTCCTTCATCCCTCCTTACACCACCGTGCCCCTCAGGCTTTTTTTTTTTTTTTTTTTTTTGCAAAGGCTTTCTCACATGCTATCTCTTGGGCTGCTCAGATTGCCTTATGCAGAAAGGAAACTGAGGCACAGAGGTGAGAAGACTTGCCAAGGTCACACAGTCAGAGGGTGTTGGGTTAGTGGTTCTGTAGGATTTCGAAGCCACCCTGTCCATTCATTCCCCTATTGCCCAGGCTCTGAAGACCTCTACTTGACCCTCTGGCTTGTCTGGTACAGGATTTTCGCTCTTCCTTCTTTTAACAAATAGCTCCTGAGTCATGAGAGTGTGCCAGCTTCTGTCGGTCCTGGGGCCCAGATCCCACTGCTGGGGGGCTCTTCCCAGTGCTGGAGACCAGTAGGAAGGGTGGGCATTTTATGGGAAGTCCGCGAAAGCCCCGGGTCAGCAGGAGGAAGGCAGGTGGAGTTTCAGAGTCAATTTAAAGAGCCCCATGCTGGGCGTGCACTTGGGGCCCAGGGCTGCCTTCAGAGAGGACGCCGGCTTCCCGGGGGAATTAGAGGCGTCCTCCCGCCCTCCCGCCTCGAGAGGCAGGAATGCGAAGGATCGGCTTTCAGCAGAGCTGCGGCTGCCTTTCCGGGGAGCTCCCGGTGCAGGCCCTTCGGTGCGGCCGAATTAACTGGTTCTGTCTGTCCAACTGGGAGAGCAGCTCCAGCTAAAAATAGCGCCCTGCCCTGCACTGGTCGCCGGGAGCCGGGGCCGCGACCGTGGGAGTCCGGGCCGCGACAGTCCAAGGAGCCCGGGGAGCCCCAGACGCCCCACCCCGGGCCTGGCCCAGTCCCACCCCCGAGGCCGTGGCGGAGGCCGCCGGCGCAGCGCTGTCCCTACAGGTGCGGCGGAGGGTGGAAGGCCCACGGGCGGAGGAGCGGCCGCGGCCGTCCGGGATGGGAGCCGGCGGCGCGGCCTCCCGCTCTCTCGCCTGGGCCTCCCTGCCCCTGCTGGGGCCTCCGGCCGGCGCGCTCTGCGAGGACAAGCTTTACTGCCGAGGTAAGGCAGGGCCGGCTGCCGGCGTGCGCCGGCTCTTCCCGGGCACTTACTGGCGCCTTTCTCCTTCCCCACCCCAGGTCCGCGGCGGGGTGCGAGCAGGGAGAACCCAGGCATCCGCGCCGGGCTCTGGGAGTGGGGCCAGGCGCTCTCTGCAAACTCATTTTTAGTTTGAAAAAGTCGCAGTCTCTCCACCGCGACCGAGAAGCATTCGCCTCCCTTTGGCCTCTCAGTCTTCCTATCTGGAAAATGGAACAATAAAATCGTCAAGCTTTAATATTTGTTGTGACCCCAAAAGAAGTTGGGGAACCCGCTGCAGGGAATCGCACGCGTCCTGGAGAAGTTTGCCCGAATCCAGATGGGATTCTCCGGGGTTTATGTTGGTGGGAGGGCTGGAAGCGCCTTCCCTGTGACCTTCCTTCACCCGCCGTCCAGTGCCAGAGCTCTGCACCTAGCACCAGCCCGCGGCCCCCGCCGCCAGAGATCGAGGCGAGCTAGCCGCGAAGTTTAATGGGCCAGAGGACGCGCGAAAATCCTTGCCGGAGAAGAGGGTGTAGAGTAGAAGAGGGGTGAGCCAAGCAGAGTCGCAGTCCACTCCTCAGACCTGTACCCCCAAAGCCCCTAGGCTAAAGCCGGGATTTTGTCTTTGACATCATAGGGGCGGGGGAAGGAGCGCGGTCCGGCCGCACCGAGGGTCTCCGTAGGCGTGCGGAGACAACAGCACGCGGACCCGGCTGGGTTCGGGAGGCGGAGAGGGAGGGGGGGCATGTGGCCCGGCCTAGATCCCGGACCCAAGCGGGGATAGGGGGCGTGTTGCCGAGAGCTGAGGGGATCGCCCCGTTCAGTCTGGCAGTCTGGCCGGGAAGAGGTGGTTAGTAGTCGGGTCGATTGGCCAAACAGGTGCGCCCCCGCCCCGCCCCTCCCCGCCTCCGCTCCGTCCCGGCCGGGCGGGCGGAGCTGCGGATGGCCGGGCTTGCGATTGGCAGGGCTGGGCCGGCCGGGTGGCCGGGGGAGCCCTGGAGCCAGAGCACCTCCGCACAGGCGGAGGCACGGAGCCGGCGGGAGCGCGCTCCTGCCCGGCCCGCCGCCTGCTTGGCGCTACGGAAACTTTCCCGGGGCCCCGCGACCCCGCGAGCCCGCCACCTCGTGACCCTGGTCCGGTGCAGCTCGGGCTCCGGCGCCTTTGGGATGGCAGCGCCCAGGGGCCCGGCCGACGCATAGAGGTAAGAGCTAGGGCCCCCGAGCCGGTATGAGGGGGTCCCCGGGGCTTGCAGGGGTCCCAGAGGGACCTGAGGTTCGACAGGATCTGGGCGTCCTAATGGGAGGTGTGGGGGTACCAGACTGAGGAGTGGGCTGCGACTTTGCTTTACTGATCCCTCTTCCACCCTACAGTCCCCCTGTGCCGCCAAACGGTCCTTTCGAGGTGCGTTGACCCTTTAAACTTCCCAGTGCGCCCTGTCTAGATCATTGGGTCCTTGGGGGAGAACCGCGCGGGATCTAACAAGGAAGGCACCCCATTTGGGGCCTGCAGCCCGCAGGGGTTAGGGTGGGGGTTTTCTCCCAGCCCCAGCGCTTCCAGGGGTCTCCCCAGACTTAAGACCCTCCTCAGCTCACCCTGGGGGATGGTAGTTGAACAGTCACTCCTGTCATCCTAGACCCAGGCACCCCAGGGCACCCAAGTTTGAGGTGTTGTTTTGTTCCACCGGTAGCCACTCCTCAGAGTTGAGGGGGCGGGGTCATTGAAGAGAGGTCTGTTTTTGGTTTCCTGGGCTGCCCTGACCCGGGAGCTAAGCAGGGTAGGAATAGGGACCAAAGCCATCTAGGTTCCAGTTCCCAGCCCGGTGGCAACGATGGGGTTTTCTGGTTTCCAGAGGCTCCATTCTTTTGAGCTGTCTGGCTTGACTCATATGGAAACTGAGCACCCACCCCCCGTTCTGCTATTTAGGGGTGAAATTAATTTTGGTTTGAGTTTAATTGTAATTGAGGGTGGATGAGTAGGCAGTTCATCTCCTATGAGGACCCTCATCTCCAGTGTTATTTCCCCTCAGTGTCAAAGCCAAACATCCTTCTATGTTTTCTTGACCTACGACAGTACAGCCAAGAGTTCAAACCAAACCAAACACCAGCTCTGAGGCCCAGAGAACTGGGGTGCAAACCCCAGCCCTGCCACTCACTAGCTGTGTGTTCTCGGGGGAGTTTACCCAACCTCTCTGAGCTCAAAGGTCTCATCCCCAAGGGGGATGCAGTGAGGATTTTGGAAGATAAGGCATGGGAAGCACCTGGCTCATAGGACTACAGCCTTGGGCTCCAGTCTGTATCCTGGAGCTTGGGCCCTCTTGAAGCCTGAGTGACCCAGCCCCCTTTGTGCCTCAGTTTCCCCTCCACTCAAAAGTTGGTACGAACCAGCCCCTCTTAACCTGCCTTTTTGAGAAAAGTGCACAGATGCCCATATCCTCCAAGGCATACGATTTCAGTGTTTGTAGCCCTAGGATTTAAGACAGCTCCACCCATCCCCCTCCTTACCAGGAACTCCTCAGAAGGCATAAGCCTTTCTATCCACCACTGGCCTCTCCCCATCCCGTTTGGCTTTGTGGAGGTGAAGGTTGTAAAGAACAGAACAGGGCAAATGCACAAATTAACTGGCATTATAGGGAGAGGGACTGACCTGTAGAATGGAACTGAAAGTCACCTTCAAGAGCGCTAGGCCACCCCCTCCCTTCTTCCTTCCCTGGTGCTTCGTCTCTACCTAGTGAATGTCTAGTCTTTTCAGCTTAGATCCTCTAGGGACAGCCCACCAGGCCGCTGGGTTCATGATGGGGCAACCCCAGTCCGATTAAAAAATTCTTCTTGTTCGGAGTGGCAATCTGTGTCCCTGTTACTCCTACCCACTGGTTCTGGTACAATCCTTTGGGCATCTCTTACTGGCTCAGTGACGCACTGGGGGTCCCTGGTGCCTGGCGTTCTATTCCTTCCCGTAGACATTCAGTACACTGATCTGCGTCTGGCAATGATGGTAACATCGTTTTCTGAGTATTTATAATGTGCTAGGTCCTGCACTGAGCGCGTGACAGGTATTTCCTTGCATCCTTAAGATAACACCTTGAGGCGGATTCCTTTCTTACCCACATTTCAGTTTGGAGAGGTCACGAGATTTACCCAAAGTCATACAACCCGTCAGGAGCTAAGCTGCATCCCAGACCCGGGCAGCGTCTGTCTTTAGAGCCCGTGCTTCTGACGGTCCTTCTGTTCCCCGTGCGGACCCGCGTCGTGTGCCCAGGAGTGTGTGCATGTGTGTGCGTTCACCCGGACCCGTGGTGTGAGCTGGCAGTGCTTTGCCACAACCACCTGGGGCACCTGTAAGAATGCAGATTCTCCACTCCAGAGCAAGGCCTGTGCACTTTGAAAACCTCGCCGGGCCATTCACATGCACCCCACAGCCTGGGAACTGGAGCTCTAAGGTGTGCTTTGGAAGAGAATGGGGTATATGGGCTCCAAGGGATCTAAATTCAAGCCTTGGCTCCATTCCCTTCAGCTGGCTAGTTTTCCTTTCTAGGGCTTTCTCCCGCTTGTAAAATGGACTGGATGTTATTATGCCCACTGGTGGGATGTTTGCTCTGTGGAAATCTCCTGGGTGGATGTCAGGCCTTATGGGGAGGCCCTTGGGGGACTGAGGCCTCTTCTGCCACACGTGGGTGAGCATGGCAGCAAGGCCGTGGCTCCCGGGAGGCCCTGCTCACCTCGCCCTCCTCCCCTCAAGACCTGTGACCTCTGCTTTCTAGAAGGATTCGTGCACCTTCGATGAGGACCTTGTGCTCAGATTGCTCAGTTGGGGTGGAGGGGACCCAGGAGACTTGGGCAGGACCCCCGTCACACACACACACACACCCTTCCTCCTCTGTGACCCCATGATGACCTCTGTCAGGAGGTGCTGGGGGACCTCTGGGGGAGGGGAAGGGGTGGGTCTGCCTTGTGTGCCTCTGTGTTGTAAATCCAGGAGCAATCCAACCCTTCCCCTGGAGGGCTGCTCCGCTGGCCTGTGGGCAGCTCCGGGGACATGTCTGACATAGGGCTGGCTGGGCTGGGCTGGCTTCCGGGAGGGGTGAAGGTGAAGGAATCATCAGCACAGGCCTCAGCCGTGTCTCCCTCCTGACCGCCCAGCTCTGCTGCACACAGAGCTCTTGTTCCACCTTGATTCTGTTTGATCCCACTCAGAGCACGCATTATCAAACGCCCATTTAATGGAAGAGGTCGCTGGAGTCCAGGAAGCTGCAGTGACACGTCCAAAGCTCTAATGTCTGTGTGCAGAAGGGAAGGTGGTAAAGCCAGAACTCGAACCCAGGCCCCTGGCCAATAAGCACAGGCCTTTCTTGCACTGTATCTGATACATCCTTGTTTTACTGCCCCACCTGGTCCTGGCTTCGGGGCCGGAGCCCTCCCGGAGGCTTGAAGATCTGTGTTCTGGCCGGGCCGTTACTGGGCTGTGTGACCCTGGGCAGAGCTGGTCATCTCTTAATGTTGTAGTGTCCTTGTCTGTAAAAGTGGGGGTGTTCGTCGCTGAGATTCCTTCCAGTCTTGATAATCATGGGTTAATCTTTTTCTGCCTTTCTGGGGAGGGGTTCCATGACAGGGTCGGGACACGGGTGAGTTGTTGGGTTGGGTTGGAGGGCAACGTGCTATGCCGGCTTGGTGTGAAGCCAGTCAACAAGGCTCTGTGGGCTCAGGGCCCAGGGGGCTCGGGGAGCTGAGGGGTGGGGGCATGGGCAGCGGGAGGGAGCCCCGGGTGCGGTCAGGGTGCCCACCTCTAAGCACTGCAGGAGGGTGATGATGGCCGGGCCGGTGAGAGGGAGCTGAGGGGGAGCATGGGGCTCCAGCCCAGCGGAGCCCCCTCAGCCCCTCGGAGCTTTGGCCGAGAGGCCTGGAGGGTGTGTGGTTGTCTCTTGTCTCCCTCCCAAGCCACCACATGTCTCTCCCCTGGGCGTCCCCAGCATTCCTTAAGACCGGCCCCTCCCAGCTGGGGTCTGTGCCAACATGGCTAGAGGCTCTCCCTGGAGCAGAGCAGCTGGCTGAGGGGATCCAGTTGCCCGTTCTCCATGCCCAGGGTGAGCCCCTGGCAGCCCGGCTTCCTAAAGTGGGGTCTTATTACCTGCAGCCTCCACCAGCCTCCTGCCCTCAGCTTCCCTCCATCCTGCTTCTTCCTCCTTCCTGGGGGCAGGGGGAGCTCCCTGTCACCCGCCTGCAGGATCAAACCCGTGCTCCATGCCCCCTCCAACTCTCCTCCCCGCCTGTTGTCCCTCTGCTCCTCAGGCTGCCTGTGTCCCCATCTCTGCCTGTGACTCCTCGATGTCCTTCTCTCGCGGCCACTGCTTCGCTGTGCAAATTCTTCCTGCTCCTCTGGGTCTGGCATAAATGTCACCTCCACTTGGTCTCATCACTCCACTAAGGGTGAGCCGTCCCCCTGTGCAGTCCTGGCTTGGAGCTCCTATCAGCCACCTGGCTTTACACTTGGTCGTCGACTTGCCTGTCTCCCAAGACCGGCTCTGGGCTTCTCGAGGGCAAAGCTCGGGCCTTACTTCCCATCTCAGCGCCCATGGAGTGGGTGGGTGGGGCACAGCCAGGGCCTTCCTGGGTCTAGTAAATGCCCATAAAGCCTTGTAGGGTTGGACTGGCTTGTCACTGGACTTGGTCTTTCTGTTCCCGGCTCAGAGCATTTTTCCAGAACCCTGCTTCCCCGTGCAAACAGCCTGGGTCGTCCGTGCGCTCTGTGCCAGGCTGGTGCAGCTGAGGGATGGACCCAGAGATGCCTTTGGTTTGCGGAAAGACTTCCCTGACTCCTTTGGATTGTTCTCGATCTGCTTTTTTAAAAAGTCTATTCTGCTTTGTGGCATCAAAGACAGAGAAGCCTGGAGGAAGGTCTGAAAAGGGCACATCATTTCCTGCCCCCCTGCCTGTAAGCTGAACTTCAGGTCTCAAATGAGCATTGCCAAGGTTCTTTAAAATTCCTGAGAGAGTGTGTAGAGTATTTACAGAGGGTCCGTGGGGTCATTGGGATTGTGCTGGGGGCTCACAGACGTGGCCCCAGAGGCACCTAGGGATCACATGACTTTTCTAGGGTTGTGCTGTTATTTGCGGTCAGAACCTTCGGGGAAACTGTCTGTCCCTGAGATCAGTGAGGGTTGCCGAGCCGGGAGAAGGCTGACCCTATTGAAGCCTCCCTATTTGGAATGAGGCTTTTTTTTTTCTTTGAAACTCATGTGTTGGGGTCATTTTCTCTGCTGGTGTCATTTGATGGGAGTGAACTTAGGCAGGGGCAGGTGGGTGAGGTGGGGCCAGGGAGAACGGGCAATGTCCTTACGAACTTGGTCAATGCCCACGCAGGTGGGCCTGGGACTGGGGGAGAAGTAGGAAGCTCCCATCTCCCTGGAGGTTGCAGTGGCCGATCTTGGAGTGAGGTCCGAGGAATGCCAGGGGTGCTGGAGGAGGGGAGAGGGGCAAGGTTGGTAATGGTCTGGTTTTCCTTTCTGATGCTTCTCCAGCTCCTTGCTTGGCTGGAGGCTGGTAGGAGCTTTGAAGTCCTGTGGCCTCTCACGGTGCCTTTGTTACTAAGCATCCTACTCCCGCCCACCTTATTGGTTTACCTGCCTCCAGCCCTGCCTCTGCCCTCAGACGGAGTCCTAGCCCAGGTGCCTCAGGGTAGACCCCTCTGGGTGATGCTAGCGCCAGCCCCCGGCTCCCTAGAGGGACAGGCGGGAATGTGGGGGTAGATGAATCAGTAAGTGAGTGAATAACCCTCTTCAGCATTGCTGGTGACCCTGCCTGGCTGTCACTGGCTGGAGAATATGTGACAACAGGAGTCCACCAGGAAATGGCTCCCTGACGGGGGCAGTGGGGACCCAGCCAGACATAATGCAAGCTGGCCCCGGCTGGAGCGGGGCCCTCCGAGCCTTTCCTGGCAGAGGCAAAGCCATCAAAGCTGGCTCTGCTTCCGGGAGGAGACAATTCCCAAAAGGCTCGGCCAGCCCCCCTGATAGGGATCTGCAGGGTGTGTGAGGGATTTGTTTTTCGGCCAGGATGTGGGGAGTTAAAAATAGACATCCTAATCCCTTGGGTTCGTGTCACACTTGAGGCTGTGCAGAGCCCTTTGGCTCCGTGAGCTTGCTGGTGTGGCTCGGCGGCCGTTGACGCAGGCAGAGGTCCTGCCGCCCGCCTGCCCGGTGGGCACATGGAGGCACGGCCCCAATCCCAAGCTTCAGCATGTACCCGAAATCGGGTGGCAGGACCTCGGTCTGTCCTCTCTGTCTGCATTCTTCATTCTCGCCAGGAGCCCAATTAAAGTCTAAAAGTCAACAGACTACAAGAGGAAAGGGGGTTGGTCAGAACAACAGGGGCAGATTGTTATTATTATCTGTTAATTTAAATTCAATTAATTAACATATAGTGTATTATTAGTGTCAGGGGTAGGGGTTAGTGATTCATCAGTTGCATGTAACACCCAGGGCTCATCACATCACATGCCCTCCTTAATGCCCATCACCCAGTTACCCCCACCTCCCAGCCCCCTCCCCTCCAGCAACCCTCAGTGTGTTCCCTAGAGTTAGGAGTCTCTTAGAGTTCGTCCAGGGGCAGATTATGAAGTGAAACAGCAAGGGCAGCGGGAAGCCTGAGGACAGATCAAGGCCCCAGGGGACAAAGGCTCATGATGGGGATGTAGAATTGGATGGTGGAGGTGGCTGGAGCAGGGGTGTGTGGGGAGGTGGGGCAGTGATGAGAGCGAAAAAGCCCCCTTGGGGCCCCAAACTGCACGCCTTGAATGCCACAATAAGGAGTGTGGCGGGATGCTGTGGGCAAAGCAGAGACTTTGAGGCTTCCAGAACACAGCAGCTGCCAGCTTTGTCAACAGTGCTGTGCAAGGGTGTGCTCTCCGGGGTTGGCTGCAGGTAGCATGTTATGGTATGTGCTAGAGAAGATTTCATAGAAACCTCGGAAGACACCCTGTCCGTCCCCCCCTCCTGGCACCTGGCACCGTGGAAGAGGGAGGACCTTACTTCCTGTTGCCTCTGGGTTCTGGGAGGAGCCAGCTGGGGGGCAAAGTCTGTATCTGGGTTTCTCGACTTTTTCCTACTTTTTTTGAAAAGGATTTTATTTATTTATTTGACAGAGAGAGGGAGACAGTGAGAGAGGGAACACAAGCAGGGGGAGTGGGAGAGAGAGAAGCAGGTTTCCCACTGAGCAGGGAGCCCGACGTGGGGCTCCATCCCAGGACCCTGGGATCATGACCTGAGCGGAAGGCAGATGCTTAATGACTGAGCCACCCAGGTGCCCCTCGGCTTTTTCCTACTTTTAATCTGGGTTCTCCTGATCGTCTGTCTTCTCCATGGTGGGAGGAATTAAGTGAGAAGGAGGAGGCAGTGGCTGAAGTTCTGTGGGGAAGGCTCTTCTCCTCTCCTGGCCTGATTCACTGGAATGTTTTACAGGCTGCTCTGGGGCCTCTGGCACTGTGCTCCTTGCCCCTGACAAGCCTGCGGACCACCAGGATTAGTTTTCTCTTCCTCCGCGCCCCGCCCCTCCATTAGGACCAACACCCCCCCTCCCCGACACCCCCTAATCAGGCCCAGCTTCTCTTGGTGGCCTGTACCGTCCACTCCAGCAGCAGGGGCTTCTCCTTTCACACACTGTAGTGCCCACTTCCTCTAACCTGTATCTTTATTAGCTCTTTGCTGCTTCCCCAGCGAGGCTGGGGGCCTCTGGTGGGCCAGAAGGGAGTGAAACCAGATCTGAGCTGGACGGACGATTGGAAACCTGTAATCCGCTCATATTAGGGTTGGGCAGACAGAGGCCTGGGTTTGCTTATTAGAACCTCATGGGAAGTTCATGGCAAAGCTGTGACTCGAACCCAGACCTCCTGGCCCATCCTGGTGTTAGGCTGCAACCCCGCCCTGCTTTTCAAAGCCACTCTGATTCTCAGCTCTGAGAGCAGGGATTCCCAACTCTGCATGAATCCCAGTTTCGCAGCCTTGGCTCCTCCTGGGGCTGGGAGCCAGCAGTGCCAAGCCTGCGGGTTCCCAGAGAGGGCTCTTGGCGTCGGTGTTGGCTTAGTCACAGGGATGAGATCACTACTCACCTCTGAATGGGGGACGATGCCAAGGTTTGGGAACTTTCACTCTGAGCCACTTGTCGATTTTGTGTGTGTGTGTGCATGTGTGTGTGTGTGTGTGTGTGTGTGTGTGTAAGAATAACAAACCTGTTGGTTGGGACTTTGTACTTGGCCTGGGAATTGCAGACGTGGGGAGGCCACTGGGCCATGAGAGCTCCTGGGCTGGGCCCTCTCACATTCCTGAGTGGCTCTGCGTCGAGAAAGAGCTTGAACCAGGAGCCAGAACCTGGCGTTAGTGTTTGCTCTGCCTTTCACTGGCTCTGTGCAAGGTGCAGGACCTGTCTGGGCTGTAATGATAATTCCTAGCAGCCCACACTTTCTGAGTACTACCCTGGGCCAGGCACTGGACTCAGGACTTCCCAATAGTAGTGCGTCTGGTTCTCACAGCAGCCCCATGAGGTCCTGTCACCATTTCCGTTTTGCAGATGAGGAAACTGAGGCCCAGAGAGGAGGAGTGACTTGCTTAAGGTCATCTAGCAGGGAAGGGGTGGAACAAGAGTTTGAATGAAAGTCTTCTCCACCCCACGGCCTGAGGTGTCAGGCACTGTGCTTCTCAGCCCTCCAGCGGCTGTGAAAGTATAAATAGAGAAATTAGGTGTGATTAAGCTGGCGAGGAGCAGAAAGGGGGTGAATGAGGAGTCCGTTTCTAGTTTGACATCATCCCCCATGTTCCCCTTCTAACACTGGCCTTGAGCAGTCAGAGGGGGAGGAGAGGCAAGCAGGTACGGCTGTATCCAGCCTCCATGAGGGAAGGGCTCAATCAATGAGGTGTTGATTCAGATTTGGAACAGGAGGCTGTGTTGGCTACTGAGTCCTGGGCTTGGGGTGGGAGGTGGGGGCAGAGCCGAGCAGCTCGCTCCCACCCCAGAAGGGCCTGGTCTTGCAGAGAGGCCAAGGGGGAGAGTGGTCTGGGGCCCATGAAACTAGAGTCCAGGCTGGCTCGCCTACCAGCTGTGTGACGCGGACAAAGGTACCTCGTTTCTCAGATCCTCAGTATTTCCATCTGTAAACTGGGAATTTACAGTACCTGTCTTTGAGGGTTGTCATTGGGTTAAAATTAGACCTGGCGCTGAGAGCCCAGTCCAGCACCTGCACATGGAGAGTACTCTGTAAATGCTAGTGTTTCGTTATTACTCGCCATTACTCGCACTGTGATTACTGAGGGCCTTCTCTGTCACCTTCATGTTGGTCTTGGGATACTCTGGCCAGTGCTCCTTTCCAGAACTTACTGCCTTTGAGGAAGGCAGTTCTGGGTATGAAGAAGCCTGAATTAAGGAGACTATATGAATTGCTTATTATTTCTTGTAAAGATACACATCGCCTCAAATTGCCTAAACAAAAAGGCTTTCGAATATGGGTTTTTAAGTGAGCTGCAGTGATGAACAGAGACGGGATAATAGAGGAAAAGATTCCTTCAAGGTGCTAGAACTTTATCTTTTGCATGGCATTCACATTCCACTAGAGCTTCTTTCTGCTATTAAAACCACTGGGCTGAGTGTTTGTTGGAACAGACCTGCCCGGTGAAGTTGGGGGGGGACTCAAACCAGCGTGAGGTTTTGCTTCTCCTTCCCTCTTGAGAGCCTCTGGGGTCCAGTCCTAGAGAGAAAGCATGCTTAGGCTTTGGAGAGCCCACGAGCTGGTGCACGGGGAGGGCAAGAAGTCAGGGAGGCTTCCTGGAGGAAGTGAGCCTGGAGGGGGCCCCAGGAGGGGAGCCGTCCAGGTTTCTGCAAACAGGATTGCAAAATCACTTCTCCCAAGCTTGCCGGCTTCTCTGTGGCAGCCCTGCAGCCGGGATCATCTGGGAGGTACTGGGCCAGGCAGTTAAGACACTTGGGGAGGAGGGAGGTGTCCAGTCCTGCCTCCGTTTCCCCCATTTAGACCGGAGCCATCCCCAGAGGCCCTTGATTTTGGGCGTGCCTTTGGAGAGGGAGCGGAGGGCTGTGGATGAAGAGGCGGGTTTGAAATCAAGACCTGAGTGTGTCACTTCCGCTGTGTGCCCTCAGACGAGTCCCTTCGCGGCCTGCACCTCAGTGTCCTCATCTGTCAAACGAGGATAATAGTGACACCTACGTCACTGAGTTGTTTTGAGGCACAAGTGAGGTAATGCATGTAAAGTGCTTATCACAGAGCTGGCCTGGGCTAAGCGCCTATCATTATAAACGGCTGCCTGCCCACTGTTGTTTTTAGCTTGAGACACACCTCTCCGCCTTCACCTCTCCCCTCCGCCAGAGTTCCTGTTGTTGACATCCTCCTCACAGGCTAGTGCGCAGGGATTTTAAGTATTTATATCCTTGCTGGAATTTCTCTTTGCATTGTCTAGTTAATTACCTAATTGAATCAAGGCAAACAATTTCACTTCCTTTCCCGAGCAAGGGCAGGAAGGGGCCTGCCTTCTTTAACTGTGATGGAGATAATTATCAAAATATTTGATGATGATGATGCCTCCCTCCCTTGAGAGGTCTGCTGCCCCTTAGGATGGCTCCGCAGGCCCCATAAACCAAGCGGCAGCCACGTGCTTGGGAAACGTAAATCTGGTGGAGGATGTTAATGGGTTCAGTCACATGTTTCTGTCGGTGTCAAGCTGTGTTTTGGCACCTTCTTGCCCATTCCCAGAGGGATGGCTGGGAAGACTCCCTTTAAATATTTAGAACTGATGACCTATGTGCATATTTGGGGAGCACCGGCCGATGGGATATAAATCAGAAGCCAAGGCATAGGGACAAGGCTTCCCATGGCAAGGAATGACAGGCCCTTCTCCACCTCTTGATGATGTTGGTGGCATTGGGTTCAGCCCTGTCCCTTGCAGCTCGGGGGTGGGGAAGCGCAGTGGTTAAGGGCGTGGGTTCTCTGGTTGATATGCTGCTGGGGGCTTCAGATCCCTGCCCGCCACTCAGTAGCTGCGTGAACTGGGATAGCCACTTCACTTGTCCTTGGCTCTGAAGTGATAGATACACTAGACCCTGCTTCACAGGATCGTTGTCAGAACTGGACTTCACACTACGCTGCCCATGGTAGCCACTCACCAGAAAGCCACTATTGACTCCAGGACCTTCAAAAACCCTCACTGCGTTCCTTACCCCAAGACCCTCCCTGTCCCGCCTTTCCAGCCTTCCCTCCTCTCTAGATAATAGTTAAGGCGAACAGTTGGACCCAGCATGCCCAGGGCTCTCCCACCCCTCGGGTTCTTGCTTGGGCGGTCTCTTCTATGGGGCATGTCCCCTTCCTGTCTTTGCCCCTCCTTTCTCCTTTAGAATGTGTCTCAAGCTCCAGGCCCTCCATGAATTTTTCCTATAGCTCCCTAACCTGTCCCCTTTAAATGCCTTATTACAGCCTCATTATGCCTTCTGTCTGCAAGCACTGCTGGTCCTAGTGTGTTCTATGCAACAGCAGTCTGGGCAGATACTTAGCAGAAAAAGAGTTTTGGAAAAGGCTGCATACTTTATGCCCATTTATACAGGACCAGTCCACATTAGCAATTTTGAAGGCTCTGAGAAGTTCTGCAGGGAAGGAACCAGCTGAACTTTGTTTACCCCTGGACTCCCCAACCCTCTAACCAAGGACACTTTTCCTCTTGGAATACCTCTTGACGGGGCTTTGTGATATTCTTGGGGCTGTGGCGTTGTAGACATCTATATGATAGTTTGGTGCTATTTCCCCATTTTACAATCAAGGAAACCAAGTAATTGGCCTCAGGAAAACCTGTGTGCCCCTCCTTCACCTCTTGGATCAATGAACAAGTCCTTTATGTGGGCATCTGGGGCCGGGTAGCAAGGAGAGGCTGGTCGTGTCAGCCAAGGACCTGCTGTCAAAAAGCTTCTGTCCTTGTGGAGGGGATGAGCTGGACACGTGGACTAGAGAGAGATTAACTGCCCAATCATGTATCGCTGGGCCTGTGTGTTAACGGGAGCCCTGTCCCTGTCTGTGTCCCTGCTCAACGAAGGACACAAGAGTCAAATGCCCTCTGAGAACGCAGCACTGTCCCCAGGGCCCAGGACCCTGGAACTCGCCCACCCACCTCCCATCCCCGTCCCGAGGATTTCTGAGACACTGGGGTTTGGTCCTGCAGGGGCACAGCCAAGGAAGGGGAGAGAAGGCCAAAGGGAAGAGAATAGCTTTCTGTTTATCCGTGCACAGTCTCCCCTTCCTTTCTGGGGGAAAAATGCTCTCTTTTTTGATTCCTATTTTATTATCTGAAATTCTCTGGGGAGCAATTACCTGACGGTGGGAATTATCTGCAGTCTTTATTCGAATGCCTGTCTGCCTGAGTTCTTTCTTGGAGTAATTGATTCTGGTAATTCCGAACTGCTGAATGCTGTTTTAGGGGAGGGTGCTGGTGCAGAGGCAAGGGGATGCCCACAAAGGCATTTCCAGAGGCATTGGTGGCCAGTGTGATGGTGATGGTGGGGGTGGGGCGGTGCCTGTTGACAAGTATCTCGCATCCCATACCTTTGAATTTGTCCCCTCTTGCACTGAGGACGCGTGGGTTGCCCTTCTCCTACTGAAGACGCGTGAGTTGCAGGGAGCTCACCTGACCGTGGAACTGGCGCAGGCTTATTGTAGGAAAATGAGGAGCAGAAAGGCAGGGGTCAGCTCTAATGGATTTGGTCACTCCTCACCACAGGCAGCTCAGTCCTGGGCATTGGCCCTGACCCGACCCTGACCTGGGCTCTCACCCTCTGGCTTCCTGGAGGGTAAGGGAGAGCCTTTAGGGAGGGCAGCTGCTGCGAATTGGCTTGACCTTTCCTCTGGGCAGACAGAGGTGCTGGCTCTGGACCCTGCTGCCCGGGGCGCCTGAGGGGCAGCAGGAAGGGAGGGCCTCAGTGTGGGGAGCTCCAATGAGACTGGGACATTTATCTGCTCGGTGGATAGAAGGCAGTGTGGTCCCCCCACAAATGCCCGGAAAAGGCCCGATTTCTAGAGTGAGTGCTCTGGATGTGGGAAGAAAAGCTGGGACTGGAAGGTTCCTCGGGTCCCTCTCCTCCTGGGGCTTGTATGGAGGAGGCAGCCTGGAGCAGGGGGCTTCAGGGGAGTCTCTCTCCTCCTGCCCCCCTGCTCCCCTGTCCCACTCTCACCCAAGAGAAAGGAACCTCCAGACCCAGAGTAGGTTGTCATAACCACCCCCCTCCCCTGGGAGGCCTGGACACGAGCTCCCTTCGCTGGCCTGCAGCCCGGGTATCACGTGCCATTTCCACCCCCATTCTGCTGACGAGAAAATCAAGGCCCAGTGTGATCTGTCAGGGTTCCCACGGTGAGTTAATAGCAGGGCTGGGCTCCATAGCATTCTCCTGACTCCCAGTCCAGGACCTCTGTGGGCTGTAGTGAGGGGTGGGAGCTCATCAGTGGCCCAGTGGATGAGGGGGTGGCTTCTCTGGTTCCATCACGGCTCTCAGGGGAGTTACTACTGGGACGGATTCCTTGAGTCTGTCCAACCACCTGCTACACTGGGAAGCTGTGGAAGGGCAAGGACTCTTTGTCTTCTTGGGATCACCCCTCGGGGCCCAGCGCTGGGCTGACATGGGGGGCTGGCCAGCTGGGGCTCTCTCAGGTGCAAGAAACAACGCCCCCTCCCCCTCAAACGGGCCAAAGTTAGATGCATTTCATGAGCTTATGTGTATAAAGAACCCAAGGAGGCTCAGGGAATCTTAAGTAAATGGATTAGTTAGGATGTTGTATCTGTCTCTCTCTTCCCCCTTCCCCCAGTTCTAAGCTGTTTCTCCACACAATTGGGAGTGGGGACAGGGGGGATCCCCAAGGAAAATGGGGGTGAGGGCCCTGGCAGAAGGGGGAGCAAACGCAGGCAAAAGTAACAAAAGACCCACCAAAACTATGCACATGTCATGAGCAGTCAGTGAATTCACTGGGTTTTTGTAGACACTTCTTTTTTCCAGAGAAGGCATTCACGTTGGAGAAACGATATCCATGTGGTAGACACGTCATCGCCTATAAGCAAAACAAAGCAAACCCCAGGCACTGAGAGGCTCTGCGGCCACATCTTGGCTCAGCAGAAGACTGCCATCATCCCTTAGTGAGACGTGCCCCAGCCCTGGGGGTGGAGGTCGGGGGGGGGGGGTGCCGCGTGTATGGCGTTGGCCTGTTTGCCGTCCCCAGTCTGGTCTAAGTTTTGGTGTTACAGAACGGCTTTCAAGGATTGAAAGCAATTGGGTTGAACCCCTAAATAATTTTAAGACTCCCCAAACTTTAAAAGGTCGAATATATGTGCTTAGAAGGCCTTTCTGGCCTGATAGAATACTGTCCTGTAGAACTGATGGGTAAATTGTAATGTGAGGGGACATGATGAAGGGGTGATGGCTGGAGGGTGGGGCTTCTGGCTCTCTGAGGCTCCGGGGAGGCCTTCTTGTCCCTGGACCGTGACAACAGCGAGCCACATAGCTCTTGCCTGGAGGGGCACCTACTTATTGCGTGTCTGCCAGGTGCTGGGCACTGTTTCAGTGCCGGCTGAGAACGGGTATGATGTCGGAAACCCCTGTAAGCCAGCTCTGGGGCCTGAAATTCTGACATTACTGATTGGTTCCTTTGGGTTAAGCATTATGCTTTTCAGCTTAGGGATTAGGTACTAAGGAGATGCTGAACGGGGTTCTCATTCGTCTCTAAGCCTTCCTGGGGTTGGAAGTTATTCTTTGGAAATGGGAAATAGAGGAGTTAAACAGGGGACCAGGATACAACATAGGGTTGGGGGCGGAAGTCAAGGTCTGCGCCTGGTACATCATTGTGACTACCCCACCCTGAGGGCTAAACTTAGCAACAGTCAAAAATTTTAGTCATCAAATCACTTTTAGCGGTCATTGTTTTCCAAGTTTGGATCCTAAAGGCAGAACAAGAACTAAAGGTCCTTCCCGGCTCTGGCTCCCTGCTGCAGTCTTGCAGATCCTTCCGCTCAGATGGGCGGCTCCTTCCAGCCGTCTGGGCCAGCTGCTGGAGGAAGTTGTTAGAGCCACCCTCCCACTCTTCCCAGCTGGAGGAACAGTGGTCCCCTTCTACCTGGTCACCTTCTGGCCTCTAGGAACCCCTCTCCCCATGAAAATATCCGACACTGGCCAGTCAGCAAACGCTGACCTCCCCCTGTGCCTTATAGTGGTTAAAAGGGTGTGTGGGCTCTGGAGTCCGGCTGGGTTCAGGACTAGGCTTGACCAGCTGGGGGACTGAGCTACTCTTCGCTGACTTTCTCATCTTTAAAATGGGATAACAGCTCCGAGGGGTTTGGAGGGTGTCAGTGAGGTAAATGCTGCATGTCAAGTCCCAAGTTCAAGGCCTAGCATGTAAAAGGGATCAGTACGTGGGGTCTTTGATGATTATACTATTGCTAGCACTCAGGGCTTTGGCCAGCCTTCCTGGGGTCGGTACTGGGTCTCCAGCCGCCTGACTCTTGCCTTCCCAGACACTACACCCTCCGGGCCCCTCACTGATGCCCCCTGATCCCACCTGGGTGTGCTCCTCTTTTCACCTATTAGCTCTCACCTGGGAGCCCCGTTCATCCCGGGGGGGGGGGTCAGTGACACCTGAATCTGGACCACTCCCCTTCCTGATTGTAAATCCCTTCCCCTGATTCTCTTTCCTGAGTTCCAGATGGAGAAGCGATGGTCAGCAGATGCTGTAAAGGCACGTCAGCGGTCCAACAGGGAAGTCCTTTTCTTTCTGCTAAAACCACATCCTCCCGCCCTCATCACCCCTCCCCCTCCCCGACATCCCTCTTTCTCAGGTGAGGTTGTACTGCCAGCCTGCGGCCAGGGAATCCCAGCCTGGCAGTTTCCCTCCCTTCCCTTCGTCCTGCTGCGTGCCAGACTTGTGGCTCCCGTTGGCACTGACTCCTGCCTCCATCCCTGCCCCACTGTCCCCTGGGGATAAGCAGACATGCTCCTGTCACATGGCCTGCTTCCCCATCCTTGATCCCCCTCGACTCAGCCTCCAGGGGAACTTTCTAGACCTTGGTCTGACCAGTCACTCCTCTGCTCAGGGTTCTTGAGGGGCTCCTTATTTTCTCCCAGGTCTATCCACATTTCTGACATTGATGTTCAGGGGCCTCCAAACTCTGGGAGGAGCCTCCGTGCCCACAGTGCCTTTCTCTGCACCCGGGAGCTCAGCCAGCTGAACGCTCAATGACCTCCTACCTGTCCTGTTGCCATGACTTTGTTCTCAGGTTCCCCTGCCTGGAATGCTGTCCCTCAGCCTTGTGCCTACCCATCTAGACCCTACCCTTGTCTGATCCGGTTCCCAAAGCCAGAAAGGGGTGCAGGTCCCCAGGCAGTCCAGTCCCCTGCCTCCAACCAGAAGAGCATGGCTACATGTGCTTTTTACCCTTCCCTTGGCTCCTGGGGAATGTTCCTTCCATTGAGTCTATAGTATTTGTAGCTTGATCGATTGGGGCTCAGCCTGGAAATCTCTGGGGTCTGCAAGACAAGGGTCTGGCCTGGCTAGGAGGACCACCTCTCCAGAGGCAGTGAGTGCCTGTGAAAGTAGAGGGCTTGAAAGGGACCAGCATGGGGACCCCCAGTACCGGGCACAGACCTAGCTTTACTTCCTACGATTTAGGATCTCGAAGTTCGCGTGGGTTTATTAGACGCATAGGGCCTAGCGACTAGGAGTCCTACCCCTACTCGTGCGAGGGGCCTCTGCTTGCCCAGGTCTCTGTGGGGAGGTAATAGTTCTCCTTCTTAGGGCCACGGCTGCCGGCGGATTGAGCAATGGTGTGGGTGAAAGAAAAACAGAGGTGGACAAAGTAATAATTAACAGATGTCAATTGTTAATAGCTTAAAAATACCACCAGCACTCCACCCCCACCCCCGGGGGGAGGGGGGAGGAAAGCACACGGTCCCTTGGTCCCTTGGAAGGGATTGACTCACAGCCAGCTTGGGACAGGTTTGGCCGAAAGAGTGACAGGTACTGCGCGGTGTGTGGGGCAGGGGGGCGGGGGTCAGTGCCGTTAGCAAGGCTGCTGGGCTTTGACTTGCTTTGATTCCTGGGGGTGAGGACAGGGTCTGCTGAGTTAAAGGGCAAGATCAGAGGCGGACTTGGGGAGCATACAAATCTGTCCATGGCGCAGGCTTGGCGGATCCAGGCTGCTGACTATCTCCTTGCTTGACTGCGGGATGCTGCTAACTGGGCTCGCTCCTGCTTGCTTGCCTCCCGTCTGCTCTTCACTCAGTAGCCGATGTGCGTGTGCTGTTTAAATTTCCTGGAGACTGGTTCGTGTTGCTCCCGACTCCCCCTGCCCTTAGAGCCGCAGCTAGCCTGGCCTTAGCCCCGAGGTCCTGCTGGGCCTGCCCGGCTCAGTTGTATAGGTACGTGGACATGGTTGTGTATTTATAGTTTCTTAATGCTTGTTTCCTGTGTCTTTTCAGTGGACCCAAAGCCCGTGAGGGCAGAGAGGGTCCCTGTCTGGCTTTTCACCATTAGCCCCGGCACAGTTTCTGGTGCATAGTAGGGTCTTTGTGAACATTGTCAGACGCACGTAGGAATGAGTACACGAAGGCCTCAGGAGAGGTCCAGCCGTCGGCTAGGGTGACCAACCGTCTCGGTTTGCCCAGGACTGGGTGGGGGGGGGGTCCCCAGGATCTGGGACTTTCAGTTTTAAAAGCAGGACAGTTGCAAGGAAACCGGGATGAGCTGACCACGCTGCCCCTGACCCCAATGTCCATCCCTGGGGGACTGGGTTTTTCAAGGTTCAGATGCTTTTTGACTTTAGAAGGAATCTAGGGCCGATGGAGGCATTCCTAAGGACTAGTGTGGGGGTGCCCAGGGGTGTGCGTATGGGGGTACGGGGCAGGCTGGCTGCCACGCCCCACCTGGCGGCTATGTGCTGAATCTGAGCCTTGTGTCATCCCTGTTAAGTGAGTGGCTGGCTCTCCCGACCCCAGCTGGCAGGTGGGATTGGCTTGACATGCCCAAGGTCAGCTCCAGAGGGCCAAGCCAGGGTCCTGGCTCCAACACAGCATGGCTGATCCCGGTATATATTAGTTTGCTAGGGCTGCCCTAAAAATTAGCACAGACTAGGTGGCTTAAACTATAGAAATTTATTTTCTCACAGTTCTGGGGGCTGGAAGCCCAAGATCACGGTGTCGGCAGGGATGGTTCCAATGAGGCCTCCCTCCTTGGCTTGCAGATGGCCGCCCTCTTGCATCCTCTTCACGTGGTTGTCCTCTGGGCAGATGGGACCCTGTGTCCTTGTTGTGTGTCCAATTTCTTCTTCTTATAAGGACACCAGTCAGATTAGACGAAGCCCCACCCTAATGGCTTTATTTTACCTTAATCGCCTCTTTAAAGCCCTTGTTTCCAAATAGGTTTCATTCTGAGGTTGTGGGGATTGGAACATCAGCATGTGAATTTTAAAGGACCACATTTCAGCCGTAGGCCTAAGTGACACTGCCGCCCGCCCAAGATGGCAGCTAGGGGGTGATGGTGCCAGGGCAGCAGAGCTCTCCCCCAGGCAAGAGGCCTCCTCTTCTCCAGGGCTGGGGGTCCCTAAGAGTAGGTTTTAAAGCTTTAAGGCTTTGAGTTTTCTTCATCTCCATAATATTTGGTTCTTTCATTTTTCTTCCCCATGTTCATATTCCTTCAAGAGAGAAGCTAGCTCTCCATTCTCTTACCTTCCTTGGGTCGAGCCTGGTTGGTTGTGTCTGACTGCTGCTCCCAGCCTCCAGCCTCTAGCTTGAGGTGCCATGGGTTCGCTCCTGGTGCAACCAGCCCAGTGCTCACCTGTGCAGGTCTGGGCCTGCTTCTCCTCACCTCTTGGCCCTGGCTCAGGGGTTCTGGCATCCCTGACGCGGCTTTTCCAGGCAGAGTCCCTGGTTCCCTGCCTCTGTGCCCCAGGCTGCCCAGAGCAGGAGCTCGTTCCCCGACTCGGTCAGCACTGGCACCCTGGGAATCACAAAGATTTGTGGGAAGGAGGCAGGAAGGGGTGCTCACTGAGAGAGCTGGAATAGACTGTCTACAGCCAAATCCAGGCTGTACCACAGACTAGGTGCCTTGAACAAGTCAGGTCACTTCTCTGAGTCTCAGTTTACTCATCTGTAAAATGGGGAGGTAATAATAATGATCTTCTGCGATTGTTGAGCAAGTAAAATGACAGGAACTTACTCGAAGCATTTAACATGGTGCCTGGTAGGTACCAAGTGTTCCGTAAGTGCTAATTTCTGTTATTTGGGGATGTAGTGGTTTTGGAGACGAGCACGCATCCGTGAAAGCCCTCCCCAGGCAACTCTGAGGCTAACCATTCCCTGCCTCATCAGGGGCACGGTCAGGGGGCCAAAGGAGAGGAGGCTCCCTAGCTTTGCCGCCCAGCCCCTCTGTGATGTGTCTGTGTCCCTCACCTCCTCTAGGCTAGCTGATCCTGTTTGTCATGGTAAGGAAGAAAGAACCCTTATGGGCTGGGGTCCTTTCCTAGGTCCTAGGTCCTCTCCCTCATAACCTCCAGCATCCGGTCAATACCCCTGGGAGACAGGTACTGTTATTATTCTCTGCCTCCATTTTGCAATGGAGAAAACAGAGAGGTGGAGTTATTTGCCCCAGGTCACACAGCCTGCCTCCAGAATGGCGGGTCCCTAAGTCCCACGCAGTGCTGAGGTTGGGGTGTGGGCTCCGGGGCTGTTTGGCTCAATGGAACAGCAGGATCAAGGAGAGTTTCTTTCCTTTTTTCTTCTTTTTGAATTATGGCTGCTCCGAATTCTGCACTGTTGTTCCCTCAGACTACCAGAGGCAGGGGGGTTAGAAGGATTCGGGCCTGTAGCCCTATTTGTTATGACCTGTATAGTGTTTGTTTGTTTTTGAATGTGAATTAGTTGCTTACATTTATGTCAGGAGGGGTTTTTTTGTTTTTTGTTTTTAAAGTTTTATTTATTTAAGTAATCTCTACACCCAACGTGGGGCTTGAACTCACAACCCCGAGATCAAGAACCACATGCTCTTCCAACTGAGCCAGCCAGGCGCCCCGTATGTCAGAAGGTTTTTACATTAAAACCCGGTAGCTGCTTCTGAAACTGGATCATCTTCCTGGGCCTGCTTTCCAGTAGCACCACCGAGGGCTGGCGTGCTCCCGCTCCATTCAGCCTGGCCCATCCTCTTCCCTTCCTGGCTCACGCCGACATTTGTGTTCTTGATTCCCGAGCTAGGTGAGCTAGCGGTCTGGGGCCCGCATCGGGGTGTGGGCCCAGGAGCCCCTCGAGGGGCTCAGTGCTGCTGAGGGTAGGTGGATTCATAACTCAAGGCAAAATGAGTGGCTGCAGAGAGCTGTTCGGACGGAGCTCGGGGCTGCTAGAAATGCCAATGTGTTCAGTAGGGCATCCATGTTTCACGAGCCCGTGCTCTATCCCAGACACTGGCCGACCCTGGCGGCTACAGAGAGATATTTAGGACACAGACTGTCCTCAGAGAGTCTTGCATTTCAGGGGGTGGGGGCACCTGGAACGTGCTTTCCGGGAGGATGCTGTTTGATCAGTGAAAGTGCAGGGACGTAACTGGTCAGAGGAGAAGGTGTGAGCAGAGGCATAGGGCTGGGACCTCAGCAGGGCTCCCCAGCCTGAGCTTCAGTGGGGTGGCCCCCCCCCTTTCTGTGCCTTGCCAGGACGATGTGAGACTAGGCTGGGACTTAGGACTCAGCCCAAAAGTGATGAAGGCCCAGGGAGCCTCAACCAGGAGGAGTGTGGGCTTTGGGGGGGAAAGCTCTGTGTGTTTTTCATTTGCAAGGGCTTTTACTCCGTTCTTCTCGCTTTTTTTAGACAGACGTTATTTTGGAGAGCAGTTTTAGGTTCACAGAAAAACTGAGTGGGACGTGCAGAGCTTTCCATATACCCCCTGCTCCCGGCCACGCACAGCTTCCTTTGCTATCAACATCCGTCCGCACTGGGATCTGTGCTAGGATGTATAAAATTGGCATACTCCGTGACTTACAGTGGAAGTGGTACAGAAGGGTATAGAGCAAAGACAGAACCTCTCCCCTTCCTTCCCCCCCCAACACACACACACACACACACACACACACACGCGCGCGCGCGCGCCCCATTCCCAGGAGTAACCACTGTTTATTTTTTTTTTTTTAAGAATATGCGAGAACCTGTTTCCCTGCATGCTTTAACGAGCCTGTCTGCCCAGGGGGTTGCCCCACATCTCCTGCCTCCTCTCCGGTAGCTCACCATGTCAGTACACACGTCCTTGCCACCCGCCGCCCCACAGCCACACGGGATTCCGTGTGCAGAAGCGACAGCAATTAATTCAGCCAGGTCCTCCGTGATGGACACGGATGCTGTTTACGTTTTCTTTTTTTCCCTCCTGCAAACGGGTGCATCAACATCCTTGTACATCTGTTCTTGCACGCTCGTGAGAGTTTATCTGAGGGACAGGATTGTAGAAGGAGAAGATATGAATTTAAAATGGACATTTTATGGATCTTAACTTTGGCTCCATGTTCCTGAGTTGCGCTCCACAAAGGTCGGCGTGGTGAAGGCTCCTGTCTGCTGTGGGTGAACGTTGGTTTGCTCACGATCTCCGGGGCATCAAGGGCGGGGGGAGAGTTTGGGTGAGTTCTTCAGGGCAGGACCCAGCCAGGAGCTGGGGTGGGGGCCTTTGGAGTCTGCTTTTCTCAGGGTTCTTTCACGTTCTCATCTATACGGACGCATCCATAGCACATCTGTGCTTCTGTTTAACAATTTTTTAAAAATCATTTATCATTTTGCGACTTGTTTTTTTCATGAAGAGATTCTCAGAAGGTTTTCCCAGTCAGGACCTGGACCTCTGCCTCCCCGTTTCTGTCTGTTGCTTTGAGCTTTCTGCAGGCTATCAGGCTCAGGTCCCAGTGTCCCTCTGCCTGGGGTAAGCACATTTACCAGGAAAGGGCTTGTTGCCGGGAACGGCACTGCTGTTATTCCTGCTGTGAGCTTGGAGCAGAAGTCATGGTTTTGCCTTGGCTTTGAAAAGGGGTCTGGCCCTTCTGTGGGTTCTTCGAGAGTGACATGTGGGTCTAGTGCATCTGCTGACTCTGTCCTCCAGCCCAGGGCTCTTCTCTGCTCAGAGTGGCTGCCAAGTCAATGTCTAGCCTGGCTTAGCCATCCTGGTTGACTGGTCAGGTGGACCCCCGTTCAGATGATCCTCGGGCAGCTGCCCCCTGCCTGACTGTGAATAGATCTGTCTCTGATGGAAGGTTGGTGTGAGCCACGGCTCACTCATTCATCTGCCGGCATGATTTTCCTCGTGTTTCCTCTTGGAAGATCCCCTGTGGGTGTCTGGGTCTGGCTGAGGGTGTATGGTGGTAGGGGTGATGAAGAAAAAGACTTGCTTAGCCCCACAGGCAGTGCTAGTGGCCATCCCTAGCAGCTTCTGCTAAGCGCTGGAAGACTTCTGACTCCACGGAGGGTGGGTAGTCAGGGAAGGCTTCCAGGAGGAGGTGAGACTGGGACCAGTTGGGTTTAGAGACAAGTCTCTGAGGGAGCCCCTGGGCAGGGACAGGAAAGGGAGGGAGGGGCCTCAAAAGCCTCCATTAGAGAGACTCTCTGGCCACCTGTGGTTGCAGGGGGGACCATGTAGGGGCTGAAAAGCTGCTAATGGGGAGATGTGGAACCAGACAGACTGGTCTTAAACCCTGGCTCTGTCAGTTTCCAGCTGTGCCTCCTTGGGCTAGTCACTTAACCTCTCTGAGCCTCAGTTACTGTGTCTATAAAATGGTATAATAACAGGGCTGACCTCTTGCCTGGACAGTTGTTGGCACAGACCCACACAAAGTAACTGGTAGGGGCTACCATGCAGGTGACTTAGTCTCCTGGGTGGGGGGTGATAACTAGAGTTGGCAGTGGGGTCTGGGTGAGACTAGAGACACTTCTGTAGTGGACTCGCTGATGGACTTGTGCTACTGAAGGCCGCAGAGGCGACAGGCTCATTCCCTTTCCCTCTCAGGTCCCACCCCCAGCTGGGGAACCCTATTTGGGGGCCCTGTCTGCAAAAAGCAATCCATTCACGGACAGTGGATAGGTCAGGGGTCTCTGCGGGCAAGACCCAGGTTAGAAGGTGGCCCTGGAGTGGATCCCAGAAGGAGGAGAGCCCAGCCTGCCAGTGACAGAGGGTGGCAAGGGTTGACAGTCGGCCCCCCTAGGCTTGGCGCTACATTCAGAAAATGCGGCCACAGATGATTTCTGAGCAGCCTTTGGGCGCGTCCTCATGGCGCCCTTTCTTCCCCGGTAATTAATGGTGCTTTTATCCTTTCTGAGAGGGTGGTGGTGGGTAGCAGGGTGGCTGGGCGGGCGCCGGGCAGACAGCGTGAGCCCACTCCAGCCTTTTTGGGCGATTTATCACCTGTCAGCCCTGGTCTTTCAGGACATAAAACAAGTTTCCTGGGAGGCAGCCAGGGGCCTTGAGGCCCTGAGCTGGGCTGTCTGGGGCATCACGGCTCCAAGGGGCCTCTGCGAAGCCTACCCCACTGAAGGGCTTTGGGATAAGCCCGAACAGCAAGGCTGTGGCCAAGGGCCCTGGTTCCTCCATGATCACACCGAGGCAGGTGGGTGGAGATCGAGCTGTGAGAAGGTCAGTGATGTGCCAGGCAGCACACAGCCAGAACCTGGGCTCCACGACAAACCCTGCTGTTTTCCCTTACACCCCCCCCCCACCTCTAAGCCAGGGGGTCTTAACCAGAGCCTCCAGGAGTCTCTGGGTGGAATCCAAGAATGTGGACAGGAAAAAAAAAAATCCCACAATTATGTTCTCTGACCTCTGATTACAGTTACAAATTCTATTTCTTCCAATTGCAAATGTAAGTGATAAACCACAGTGGCATTAGCCATTCAGTGATTTTGTAGAAATCACAGAAATCACAGACATTATCGCGTCATAATACAGTTTCGTGGGGGTCTTGAAATATCACATTTGTTCATACTTCAAAATAATAGTTCTTAGATCTAGATCTTGTTATTTAAAGCATTAATAAAAAGCACATGTGTTGTTATACATGTTTTTTTATAATATTTTGATAACTGTATTTCAATGTAATTGATTTCCTTTGTAATCCTTGGTATTTTATTTTATGCATTTAAGAACATTTTTCTGAGAAGGGAGTCTTAGACCTTTCTAGAGGCCACAGGGGTCCATGGTCCCCCAAAAAGGTAAAGGACTCATGGACTGGACACTCAGGCCACTCTTGCCTCCTCTCCCTCACAAGGTCAAGGTGTCATGTTGTCAAGTTGACCACATCTGCACGAAACCAGCCTAATCCTCGTTCCCTGCCATATGCAGGGATCAGGGAAAGGAGCTTCTAGAAGGAGGAGACCCTGCCCCACAGGAGCTCCTGGGCATGTTGAGGGTTGGGACCAGGGGAGAAAGACTTCCCTCCAAGCAGGGAGCAGCCATTTCTACTGTAGGGTCCTGATCCTGGGACAGCTTCATGCAGAAAATGGCTTTAGATTTGGGCCTTGAGAGTCTTGAAGTAAGAGGCATGGGGAAAGCATGTCAGGCAAAGGGAGCAGTGTGAGCAAAGGTGTGGAGACGGGAAGCCTGGGGCCCAGGTGGTGAATGTGGAGTTGGTGGTGGGAGGGAGGGCAGAGGGGAGGAGGGCAGTGGGAGCTTGTACCCTGCGCTGTCGGCCAGGGGACCATGGCGAGGGTTTCAGCAGCCAAGTGACATGATCAGGTTTGGGATATGGGACAGTCCCTCTGGCTGCTGGGTGGAGGGAAGGCTGGAGAGGATGAGGCTGGAGGCTGGGTGGCCATCAAGGGGACTGGGCCGTCTTCCGGTGGGGGACGCAGAGGTCTCAACTGAGCCCAAACAGAGGGGCGTCAAGGAGTAGGAGCCGGAGTTGTCCCAGCTGTGGAATTAGGTGGGGTGGGAGGACTTTGAGACCTCAGACACTGGAGTCTGCCCAGCAGCACTGGAATCCTGGTTCTGTCGGTTGTTGACTGCCTGGCCTAGGCATGTGGACTACACTCTAAAGGTTCACTCCCTCATCCGAGGCACGTGATGATAACAGCACCCACTGGCAGGGTGGCGTGGATGTGACAAGGGACGATGTGTTTAAAGCTCAGCCCGGTGCCTGGCACAGAGTAAGCAGTGGACAGGCCCTAGCCGTGACAGTTTTTATCAGCGGTGATAAAACAGATGGTCCTGGGGACTCATTGGGCCGGAGGGCCTGCAGGGAGAAGAGAGGCCAGTTGGTGGTCTCGGATCAGGACTGAGGCCTAGGCCTCTGCACCAGCATCTGAGACCAGGTCTGCCCCATGTGGGCTTTGAGTGCTGCTGTCATTCCCTTGTCTCAAGGGCTGGGGCAGGCCTGCCTCCTCCCTGACCTCACATCCTCCATCCAGCTTTTTCTCGGTGAGGCCTCCTCTGGCCCCTCAAATGTAGCCCTTCCCCCCCCCAGGAAGGGTCAAGCAAAAACTGCGTCTCTTTCCAACACCTCCGGCCACAACTGACCCAGGCCTCCCTCTCCAGGAGTTCCCAGTGACGGGATGTGTGGAGAATGAGAGGGGTGCCCAGAGAGATGACCTTAGGAGCTCCTCTTTGATTCCAAGTCCCAGAGCAGGATGCATCTAGACCAGTGTCCTGCATCTAGCATCCAGGAGCCCTCGCTGAGCAGGGAAGCAGGGGGCAAGGTGGGCAGGGGACCAGGACAGGGTCTTCAAACAGGCACCTTCCCACACTCCCCCTGGACCCTCACCGGGTACTCCCACACCCCGTGTGGCTTCCCTGCCTCCCCAGGACGAGGGGTTCCAGCGTCTGCTTTGCTGAGTGATTGTGCTGCTCGGGGCAATGGGAGCCCACCGATGCTGGAGAATAAATTTGCCGTGTTTTGTAGAGCATGCGGAAGCATATTTGGGGGGTTTAATCTTCTTAATAAATCGTTCTCAGATTGTACACTATTAAACCCCTGGAAAATTCATGAGCACGCTGGGAATAGAGACCTCATCGGGAAGGTTTGACATGAACAACACAATAAACGCAGCTTCTAAATTGGGTCAGGGAAGCCTCCAAGGCCTGGGGAGAGGACATTCCCACTCGCTCGGCCCTCCCCAGGCCTATAAATTAATCATGCACACAAAGGGGGCCTTGTCCTCTCTTGTCAGGGCCGGGGGTGGTGTCTGTGCCCACTGACCCACCCCCACTGCCACCTCAGCTGCAAACAGAGCTCCTGGTGAGGCCTTTTAGCTTCTGTGCTTTGTCATTCCTGTGTCTCCAAACAAGGGGAGCGTACATTTCAGCGAGAGAGATGTAGGTTAGATACGGGGAAGAACTTCCTGGCTGACCGTGGGGTGGTGTGAAATCCCGGAATGGGCTGCTCAGGGAACTCAAGGAGACTCTTTTCTTTAGGGCTTTTAAGACCTGGCAGGCTCTGTCTCCCGTTGGCACTCTGGGGCCACTGCCCTGTGACAGCAGTGACCAGAACAGACAATGCCCCCGGGTCTGATGTCAGGAGCCAGGCTGGAAAGTGCCTCTTTCTGGGCCATCTTGCGGCATGTGTCACCAGCCTGGCCTAAGAGGCCCAGCTGATTAGACACTGGGCCGACATCCTCTAGACCCACCCCCTCACCATGGTCTAACCACATGGCATTTGGAAAACGGAAGTCAAGTCTCGTTTCTCTGTGGTTCCCAGGCTGCTGTGAAAACTCAGTGGGTCCCCTCCCTTCCCTCATGTCCTCTGCCTTTTGGAATCCTGCTCAAAGTCCTGGCCCGGATGCCACCTCCCCTGTGAAGCCTTCCTTGATCTCTGCCTGCCCTGCCAGTCAGAATCAGTTCCTGCCTTCCTTATACTTCCTCTGCCTGGGGCCCTTGTTGGTGGGTCCCTGGGGCAGCTCATGAGACCTACCAGACTGTAGGCTCCCTGAGAACAGGGATTGTGTCTGAGCCCCCTTGGGCTCAGACAGTGTCCCTCCCAGGACCGTGCTAGTATTTGCATGGGTTTTCACATGCCAGTTCCTGGGAAGTGTCTCTCAGGCACCCCTGTGTGGGGATGGAATGGCCTGGCTTCCCAATGCCAGCTGTGGGAATCCTGGGCTCTTGAACTGGGAGCAGAGGAGGGGACAGAAGGGCAGGCCCAGGAGGGAGTCGCTGGCAGGTTGTGCCGACCCTGTCTTCATTCATTTGTCCTGACATTTCACAAGTCTTTGTTCGTTTTTCTCGAGCCTGCTTAAAACCCTCTGATTCGGCGGGTCTTCGCAGGGAAGTGAAATGGTCCTCAGGTGTCCACAGGAGCTGCCCCAGCCCCAGGTGTCCCCTTGCACACGGAAACCAGCCCTCTCCTAGCACAAGCCTGGGCAGGTGCAGCTTCTGTGAGTATTTTGGAAGGGGTGACGTGTAGGTCTGAGGCTGGGCGGGCAGTGGGGGTGAAGTTCACTGTCAACACCAGAGAAAGGAGGGAGGCCCTGGTGTGGGGGAGGGAGAGAACTTTCTCTGGGGACAGCACATTTGGGAGGTGTTCCTGGGTAGCCCACCAGACCATAAGGGGAGGGGTGGGTCTCAGTGGAACAGGAGAAGGCAGTGGACAGCCCAGTGGGTGGGGGAGCCCTTACTGGGACTGCCTCGGGCCCCAGCCCCAGCCCCCAGTCCCCACGGGCTAGGCTAGGAAGAAGCTATTCCTCTACGCTTGCCCCCGCTGCATGTCCTGGGCTGCTCCCTGCTGACTCGGGCCTCAGCAGTATCCTCAGCCCCCCCAGCCAACAGCAGGCACTGGCTGAGCTGCGGGCCCCTCGTGTGTCAGGGGCTGTGTGTGTGTGTGTGTGTGTGCGCGCGCGCGTGTGTCATGCGCGCGTCCGCGCACGCATTAGGGAAGCCGGAGGCCCAGGACTTGGTGTGGAGTCAATGCCTCGGGAGGTCAGCAGGTGGAGAAAGAGAGCCGTGAGACCCGTGGGGTCAAGGAGGCCTTCGGACTATTCATTGGCGGCACTAGTTCAGTGCCTAAAAATACTCCCGGACTCCCCACAGCACTACACAATTTTCCAAGCTCTTTCAGACCTGCAAACTCATTTCAGTCTTCAACAGCCCGGGAGGAAGTGAGTGCCATTCTTATTTGACCACGGGGAGGATAGAGTTCTAGAGCAAGCGTGTGGCCAGCCCGCTGCCAGCTGGTGGTAGAACGTGGACTAAAGCCCGGGACTCTGTGGACCCAGGTTCCATGTGGCCCCCTCTGTGGCTCTGCTGGGACATGGAGTGAGGGGGACATCAGCTCTGCTTGCAGGGCGGAAGGCCGTCTGGGTGGGCACTGGCTGGGTGGGGGAGGAACAGATAGAGTGGGGAAGTGGGGAGTTCTGACGGGGTGGCGGCAGCATCAGTGGGGACTTCCTGTGGGACGATTTTTCAGCCAGGCCTTGGGAAAGGAAGGATTCCCACAAGCAGAGAGCGTGGGGCAGGGGGGTGGCCGTGGTCCAAACACAGGGCGCTGGTGGGTGAAGACGGACAGTGGCAGGCAGATTTGGGCCCAGCCAGCTTGCAAAGCCTTGACATTCGCCCCACCCCCACCCCAGCCTGAGCTGCTCCTGCAGGGCGGGCAGTCACATTTGGAGAATGTGACTGCTGTGGGGGGCCCTGTGGGCAGTCCAGACCCAGAGGTCTTTGTGGGGGGACACACTGTGGCTGCACTCGCCCCTGGCTGCACCCCAGAGGTCCGCTCTCCGTCCTCATTCTCCCGGCCTGACCTCTTACCCCAACCCACTTCTATTCTCATCTCGTAAAGAAGAGAGAAACTTGCCTCTTCAGATGGCAAAGTGACTGGGGAGAGGAAGACAATTGGAAGGAGAGAGGTGATTGCCACGGAAACTATAAAGCAGAAGCAGAAACTTGCAGGAGCTGGACCGGGCTGGACAGCAGACTTAGTGGCCGAGGGCCGTGGGCCTCGGGGGGACCCGGGCCAGGCCGGCCTGCAATGCCCTCTGCTCCGTGCCCCACAGCCGGCTGGGCAGTGTGGGGATCTGTGGTCCCAGGAGCAGGAGGGCTGCCTGGTCGCCCCCATGCTTCGGGGGGAGGTGCCCGATCCCAGAGGGAGGTAAGCAGCTTGTGATCCGAGGAGGAGCCCAGGTCTTCTGTCCAGATCCCAACACTGTTCGGAGGCTCCAGTCAGACTTAGCCCGGAGCAGGACCAAGGTTCCTTGCAGCTTTTTGCATGATGTCTTCCTTCACTGTTCCAACACGCAGAAGTGACTCTGCCCCGGACTGGACGGTTTACAAGGCAGCTTCCTGCACGTTGCCTCACGAAAGCCCTGGGTAGCCCCGGGCAGGAGAGTATTCATATTCTATGAGGGAGGGGGGATGAAGCCCAGAGAGGGGAAGGGATTTGCCCCTGGTCACACAGCCGAGCTCTCCCAGGGGTGGGATTCCAATCCCTAATGTGCTGAGCTCTCCCTGCATCCCTGTCACTTCTTTTCTTTTTTTGAGTGGGTAGCTCTGCCTCGAGCTGTGTGCTCCCTGTAGCTTCTAGACCTTTCTTATCCCTCATATTAGTAGTACTTCCTCTGGTTCATTGCCATTTGCTTCCTGTACAAACCTAGGGAAGTTGCTTCTCTCTGAGGCTTGATTTCCCCATCTGTAAAATGGGCTCACAGTACCTTTGGCCTTTAAAGGTGCCTGTGAGTGAGGCTACTCCAGTCAAGCGCCTGGCACAGTGGCTGCCTTCGGAGATCTCTGCTGGCTGCGCCTGAACCCAGCGGGCTAAGCAGGGCTGGGATGCCATCTCCTGTATTTCGGAGAAGTTTCTTCAACCGTGAGCAGGTCTGATGAGTTCCTGCCTTCCTCGGGGAGTTAGAGAGGTAGAGTAAGATCGCATCTGCGAAGTCTCTGGAAACCATCGAGGCTGGGTGGGAGACGCACTAGAGTCTGCAGCCCAGCCTTCAAACTGGCCACCGGGGCCCCAGTGGGCCGTGGACAGCACAGCCTACGTTGTGTCTGCCAGGAGGCCTGCCAGAGGGAGGGCGGGAGGGGAGTTGGGGACTTGCCCAGTTAGTCCTGAGTGCGAGGCTCGGCCTGCTCGAGGTTTGGGCCTGAAATGAGCCCTTGGAATCCTACGTGGCCTCGTGGGCCTGCTCCTGAGTTGGAGCCAAGCCTTAGATTTCTCCGGGGAGAAGCCAGTGAGCCAAATGTATTACGAACTGGCAGAAAGGCAGCACGTGGCGTGTGAAAGGTGATGGGGGAAATTTATCGGATGGGCTATACATCATAGAATGAAAGCATCAAAACCTGCAGGGAGGAAATTAGTAAGTCCTGAGCTGTGACTTGTCTGGGGGGGGTGGCGCGGGGCATTTGGACCCCTTTCGCTTCATGGTACTCAGAGGCCCAGAGGTCCAGGGACTCCAGGGCACGCTCATGTGTGTGGCGCTTTCCCGCATTCATGACCGTGACACCCTTCCTCTCTCAATCGGCAGCAGCCAGGTGACGGCACCGGGCCGGGCACCGGGTTGGTGATGTGAGCCAGGCGGGCAGGACCTGATCCTTGGGGAGGGCGGCGTGCCAGGAAAGGCAAATGTGAGATGAAACACCAAAACATGGATATCATTGCACGCTGCAGAGGGCTCCCTGGAGAAGAGGTGCAGGGGGGCCCGGAGAAAATGGGGTGGGCAGGCCTTGGGGGGGGAAGCAGTGAGGTTGGGGTGGCAAGGGGGTGGTTTCTCTGGAAAGGAAGGAGTGGGAGTGGGCCAGGCGGCTCAGGAGAGCAGGGGGTGGAGGGATGAGCTGGAATGGGTGTCCACAGGCCAGCAAGGCCAGGGTGGCCGGTACAGAGGGCTGCTGTAAAATGCTCATTCGGGCTGCTTTGCGGAAAATCAACTTGAGGAGGATTTGGGAGGATGAATCAGGGGCTGTGGGTGTTCCCAAAGCTAGAGATGGTGGCGACCTGGATTTGAGTAGTGATAGTGGAGAGAGGAGGACAGACTCAAGTTCGTCTTTGGAGCTAGCCATAGCCGGCTTCACAGAGCGGCTCCGAGTCTGGGGAGGCTGCCCTGTGTCCCGAGGGGGAACAGTGGGAGCAAAGACACAAAGAGAGAACTGGGGGCTAGAGGACGGCGGACCGGCGTGGCTGAGGAACGGGTAGGTGTAGGCCGTGGCGAGAGGTGAGGTAGGGGACTGGGGTAACACGCAGTAACCCCCCACCTCAGGTTGGGAGTAGAAGCCAAGGGCCCCCCCTCATTGCTATAACATGCCTTTTTACAAACAAAATGGCCCAAGGACAGGAGAGGGGAGGCCATTTGTGGCAGCAAGGGGTCACCAGTAGGAGCCAGGCTACGTGAGGTCGAGTCCCTTGTCTGCCACAGTCACCTTTCTGTGTCTGCAAAATGGGAGAATGATAGTGTCCGCCTCTTACGGGTGTTCTGTGGCCGCACTGATTTCTTACTACCTGGCAGAGAGGAAGCTCTGTGTTGGGGTTAATAACTGGGTCCTGTGTGACCTTGGGCAAGGTCCCCTCCCTGGGCCTTGGCTTCTCCTGGCTGGCCTCCGTAAACACTTCAGGTGAAGGCTGTCTCTAATCTCTGTGGGGCCGGCAATGTTCAGCTCCTGAGGCCGGCCAGAGGGCAGTACCAAGTTGACAGTGTCCTCAGATGGGCCCGTGTCCCTCCCAGCCCTGTAAAGGGACACCAGACCTCCTGGAGCTGTAAGGGGATATTTTAATCAGCCTAGGACCTTGTGAGGTCGCAGGGCACACGGACCAGGACAAAGGGGGCCAGTCAAGGCTGCTGCCCGGCCTGAACTGACCTGCGGGGCCCCAGAATCTCCATAGTGTTTGGGGAGCTGGGGAGGGAGGTGGAAGCCAGGGGCTTCTCTCAGGGACGAGGACTGTGGGCAAACTTTGTTGTTCTCCATTCTGAGCCTCAGTTTCCCCATCTGTACTGTAAGGCTTGGCATCCCTGCCTGCCTGCCACGTGTGGAGTGCTGAGAAAGGGACAGGAGACAGGTGGCAGTTTGGAAGAGGCTTATGACGCCATTGGGGGCTGGAGTCCCAGAACCCATACAGAGCCGGGGATCTGAGACAGAGAGCAAAAGGGGCCAGTGTGGCCAGGGTGAGCTCACTCCCGACTGGGGAAGAATGCAGACTCCTGGGCTCTTCTCAGGCTGGCTAAACCAGACTCTCCCCAGTGGGCCTGGGCATCTGCATTTTAACCTGCTTGCCGCGGGACTGACACGCCTCCAACCTGAGAACGGAGGTTCTGCGCCATCCCTTTCGCTCCAGTGGGCATAGGGGCCCAGAGAGGGTGGGGGGGCCGTCCACGTCACTCAGCAGACTGGAACCCTGTGCCATGCCACCCTGGGGCATCTCAAGGGGCACAGCCCTCCTTCCCTGTGGTGGCACCAGGGCCAAGGACTTTGTCCTAGGGCTTTATAGCCCAGTAGGGGGCAGCACCATGGGCTATTCCAGAGGGTCCCAGGCTGCTCTGTGGGCCTGGGGTTGGCAGAGCCTGGAAGGAACCCACTGGGGAGGGGGAGATGTGGGCCTCAGTGGGAAGACGGTCTGTGTGTGCATGGAAGCCCGTGTAAGGGGGCTGGCTGGGAGAGAGGGGCAACAGGAGGACAAAAGAAACCCAAGGGCAGAGAAAGCAGGTCTAGAAAGTTCTGAAGCCCTCTTGCAGCTTCCGGAGGCAGAGGCTCCAGGGAAGAAGAGAAGGGCTGTGGGTCAGACAGGCTGCATAGGGGCCTTTGTAACCCAGGTCACCTCCACGCTGTCTCAGTCCCCCTCCTCCCAGAGTCCTCTGGACTTTCTAATAAAGGTCAGCTAGGGGTCACCACCCCACAATTTAACTTAGGCATTTTAGCCCAGAGGGATGTGGGGGTGGGGCTGAAGCTCAAACTCCAGCCCTGGCCTTCCTGCTGGCTCCTCCTTACTGTGCCTGTAATAGCTTCCTCTACTCCTGGGAACTGCTGGAAGACCCTGGGCAAGTCCCAAGCCCTCTGAGCCCTGGGTCAGCCCTGGTTGGCCACTAGATCCCTGAAGGCCTTCTGCGGTTCCTAGTTGTGGGAAGACTCTGTCACTTGTAGACTGTTTGAGGGTGGGGTGGAAGCGGGGGGGGGGGGAGCATTTGGTAGTGAGCTCCCCATCATCAAAGGTATGCCAGATGAGACTGGGTGAATTTTGCTTCCTTGTAGGCCTTTGCCTGTGGTCCTGGACCATCCCCCTTTCACACACCATCTGTCTGTCTATGTTAATCATTAATCAGGAGGAGAGCCCCACCTGTGAGAGGGGCAAGTCCCAGCCAAGGGGACTGCTGATTTCCAGGATGACCCTGAACTTGTTTTCCTTGGCCCCAAACTTTTGGCTACTTCCTGTTTGAGCAGGCACAGAAATTCTAGGGCCCCAGCCCTTCCTCCTCCCCTTGGTGGAATTTCCAGACAAAATGCTGTTTCCAGAATGGGGGCAGGGCCGGCATTGTTCTTGCTCTCAAGAGTTGAGGGGTGACAGGTTACAGAAGCTACACTTAATTCTCACCTACGTGGTCCTGGGATGCCAGCGTTGGGCTGGGTGGGATCCCCAGGAAAGGCCAGTACATGTGAGAACCATGGTTCTGGCCCAGCCTGCCCCTCCTTTTTTTTTTTTTTTAAGATTTTTATTTATTTGACAGAGAGAGACAGCCAGCGAGAGAGGGAACACAGCAGGGAGAGTGGGAGAGGAAGAAGCAGGCTCCTAGCGGAGGAGCCTGATGTGGGGCTCGATCCCATAACACTGGGATCACGCCCTGAGCCGAAGGCAGATGCTTAACGACTGCGCCACCCAGGCGCCCCTGTGGTTCCCATTTATGTTCTGGACTGGGCACAGACGCTCTGCGTGTAAGTGTCCAAGGGCCCCCCCAGGCCAACCCTATTTTTCAGTAGGGGAAACAGGGTGGGGGGCTGCAAATGGGAGGGGACATGCTCAGAGGCACACCGCAGAGCAAAGGTGCTTACTCGTCCATTCCCTTATTCTGTGCCAGCTCCGGGTTAGTCAGGACTTACAAGCCTGGCCTCCAGATCAGCACCAGGTTGCTGCCTGAAAGTCAACTCTGCAGCCCGCTCTCCGCGTGTCCCATGGAGGAGAGCCAGGCCCAGAGAGGTGAAGTGACTTGCCCCTGGTCCTGCAGCTGCGAGGGGCTTTGAGCCCAGCTCCCTCTAGTTACCTCATTCACCGAGTGGTGAATGGCTGCGACAGGACTGACAAGGCCTCTGCCCTTATTACAGTTTAGGGGAAGACAATTAGTAAATAACTGAATACACAGAGAAGATAGTTTTATGCAGCAGGAGGTTGAAGAAAATAGGACAAGGTGATGGGACAGGGTGTGAGGACTGGGGCAGAAGCACTCGAGATAAGGTGGCCAGGGAAGGCCTCTGAGGGTGTGAATTTGAGCCGAGGCCTGAGTGACAGAAAGGAGCTGGCCATCTGAAGACCTGGGGTTACTGGGTGAGGCAGAAGGAACAGCACATGCAAAGGCCCTGAGGTGGGACCGTGTATGGCACGCTCAGGGATTGGAAAGATAACCAGCTGAGTCTACAGCCATCTTAGCCAGGGGCTCCCCAAGAAAGCTGCTAGAAAACTTTAAGACTTTGGGTTCTTTAGCTCTACCCACCAAAAGTTGGATTCAGTGATGTTGAGAGGGGCGCCCTCGACTCTGTTTCTGAATGCTTCAGTGTAGTTTGTGGACATCTGACCTAGCCCCTCACCTGCAGGCCCTGCCTCCCACCTGCAGTCCTGCCTTTTAAAGCCAGGCCTTCCCTTATAGTTGTGGAGTTGTGATCAGAGAGCTCTATGATGTATCAAAGTCAGGTAGCCACGCAGCCACAGAGCTAGGCGTCGAGCCTGATCCTCTGCCTCCTTGGTCAGTGTTCTTTCTTTCCCACTCATTTCTCCCCTTATGAAGGGGCTGCCTGGGCCTCACTGCCACTTGGGTTTACACCCCTTACAGCCTGCTCCCAAGACCCCGCCTCATCCTCTGTTCCAACCTCACAGTTCTACACACTGCCCTCAGCATATGCCTTGCTGGTTTCTACCTCAGGGCCTTTGCTCATGTTGTTTCTGCCTCCAAGAATATAGTCCTCTGCTCTCTACCCAGTCAACTCCTACTCAGCCTTCTGGCTCAATGCCATGACTCTTCTTCCAGGCAGTCTTTCCAGGACTTCTCCCTCCTTTGAATTCCTTAGTGCTGACTCCAGATCAGATGGGGTCAGCCACTTCTCTCAAATGCTGCTACCATCCCTCCTACTTAGTCTTACTGAGCCTACTCTGGGCTGGTAACTCTGCTGACCAGCTCTGCCTATCCTGCTCTTGACGAGCCCGGATGAGTGAGAAAAGAAATAGCCCAGAGGGACAGATATCAGTCAGTTTATATACAGGGTTTTGCTCGCTATGCTGTTTGACCTTCCACAACTTCACAAAGTGTAAGTATCACTAAGCCCATTCAGTGGTTGAGGAACTGAAGGCACAGGGAGGTGAAGACACTAGTCTGAGGTCACACAGCCAAGAAGGGCTGATTCCTCACCCCCCATCCTCTACTCTTTCAGCACCCCGCTTAGATGGGAGCTTCCTGGGAGCTGGCTACTGGGCCAGTTCATCTGTCCTCCTCAGTGGGATCTGCTAGGTTTGAGCGAGGCCCCTCCCGACTGGAGCCCAGGCCAGTGCCAGCCATGAAGTGGTTCACAGATGACCAGTCAGGCCTGCCTGGGAAGGGAGGGGGCTTTCTGACCTCACACTGGGACCATATGCCACCCCCTCTGGTCACCCAGTGGGTGTGGAGCTGTCTGGGCCCATCAACTGGAAGGGGAGGAAGAAGGCCGGAGACCTGGAGCCTCAGCCCCAGGCCTGAGCCTGGAGAAGGAGGGGCTGGGGGCCCACCTGGAGCTTGGCAGCATTTCTGGGTCAGGGCAGGGAGAGGAAGTACAGGGAGAGAGTTGCTTCAGGCCCGGCCATCTGGGTTGAAATGCTGGCTGCTGGGGTGGGGGTGTGGAAGGAGGGCTGGGGCTGGGGCCTGGAGAGTGGATCCCAGCCTCCCCCAGTCCTGGGATTGGAGCCCTGAGCTTCGGGGGGCAGCCGGTCTGGAGCAGAAAAGCCCAGGGTACCTGTGGGCAGAAGACAGCAGGCATGGGTGGGGGGTGGCAGCCCAAGGAGTCAAAGGGGAAAGGGGGTCTTGGCAGTTCCGTTTAACTCCCAAGGTGGCCTTGCCCCCAGCACTCAGGTGTGACATTGGGCAAGTCACAACCTGTCTCCGCCTCCCTTTTCCACCTGCAGGGAGTGAAGTGGCCCCACCCTGACTGCTCTGTGCTGGGGTGTGAGGGGCAATGAGACCCCTGATCATTGGGGAATTGATGCCAGATCTGGGCTCGTGATGAATTAGGCAGCGTCCCCGGGGCAAGTGGCTGTTCGTGAGGCCTCAGCTTCTCCTGTCCCATCACCGACTCCACAGGTTCCTTCTAGCTCTGACATCCCAGGATTTCATGACAGGTTGTTGACATGCACGAAGGAACTGCATCATCTCTGGGCTTCTGGAGGACGGGAGGGAACATATTGGTGCTGGTTGGGGGGGAGGGATTCCTAGATCCTGATGGAACCCTTTGGAGGTGGGCTGGGTGGAGGCGGAGATGTCTCATCTCTATTTAGCACATGGGCATCTGAGGCCCAGAGATGTCAAGAGGCTTCCTTTAAGTCACACAGCACGCAAAGAAGCACAATGACCCTGCCACTGGCCTTCTGCCCCCTGTTAGGGCCCTGATGTCTCCCCAGGCTCACCCTCAGTCCAGTTTCGGGTGACTTTATTTAAAAAATACACTCCCCAAGGGTCTATGTGTGTTCAAATATCCACATTTGACCAGGCCCCCGGTTCCACCTGTGTTGAGAGAGACAGAGTCATCCAAGTCTGGGGTCGGCATGGCCCTGACGCGATGGGACCATTTTCTGGGAAGGATGTCAATAAATTTGTTAGTGGCTTTCGGGAGGAAGTCTGGGGGGTAATGGAGGTGGTGGACAGCTGGCTTGGCCTCGAGTGTGAGCTCGCAGGGCCTTTTTGCACCTTCCACTGTGTGAGGAGAGCCCCTACTCCCCCACATCCTGATGAAGGCCCCGCTCCTGGTCCAGCCTTGCTCCTGGACGCATTCTAGACGCTGGAAGCTGTCATTGCTTGCCAGACAGGCCACCTCTCCAGGCCGAGGCCCATGACCCTGACCACTACGGCCCCCCACAGCACCCCCAACCACACTGCTGTCTGGGGCTTCAGTCCCAAAGGTGGAGGCTGGACTGGGAGGCGGATATGTGCCCGGCCGCCTGGCTAGGGACTTCCCCGGGTCACTGCTGCCTACCCTCGTCCCGACAGGAAACCTGACAGGTCTGAGCCCTCCAGACACCCATTGTGTGGGGCCTGGCGTGGGCTCCAATGCTTCCCCTGTCAGGACTCCTAACCCTCTTCACCTCCTCCTGTTCCTTGTCAAAGCAGGCTTTTATGGAAAGTTCCAGGCTGTTGCCCCTCCTTCCTCTCTGCGTTAAAGTCCTGCTCCGCCTTAAGAACTTTGCTTTTTCTAGCTTGCCTGGGTTCAAATCCTGACTGACTCCTAGTGCCAGCTGTGTAATGTTAGAGAACTTACTTACCCTCTCTGTGCCCCCCATATTTAAAGTGAAGGTGGTAACCATTGGCCTCTTCAGATTGTTGTGAGATTTAATGGGATACTGTGCGTTGAATGCCCCAGATAGGGTCTGGCACACAGTAATTGTTGAATACAGTTTATCAGTATTAAGTCCAAGCTTCATCTTCAGACAGACCTTTCCAGGGCAGGCTTCTAGCACTCCTCTGTGGAAAGTCTTAGACTTCTGCGGGTGTGAGCACCCCCCCACCTGGGCCATGGAATCGAATGTTAGGCGACTGGTTCTTGTTGCTCCTGTTTCCTCCTGCGCCAAAGGGCCTCCCTGTTAAAGGCCAGGCCCTTCTGCCTCATGCTCACCTCTGTCCTGACACTGCAGGAAACATTGTCCTTTATAAGCCATTGAAGGCTTTTCAGGGGTAATTCTGACAATATGTGTTTTTGTTCCTCCCTCACTGACTTTAAGCCTCACACCCCAGTAGGATGGGAGACTGCCCTAGGCTGGCCCCCCACTCTGCATCTGGTGCCCCTCCTGACCTATCCTCCCTCCCCCCAGCCTGTGGTTTACCTGGACTTACAGCCCAGCTCTAAGGCCGTCCACCCCCTCTTCCCAGCAGGGTGTAAGTCTTCCTGACACCCAGATGTTGATGGTTCTCTGCCCAGAGGCAGGTTCTTCTGTCCGTCTCTCCTTGGTCTTCTCCTGTGCCCTCATGACACAACCCAACTGGTGGGGTGTGGTGGGGGTGGGGAGGGTCTCTCGTTGGGGCTCACACTGTTTTAATGAGGTGATGTTGGAGCTGCATCCTGAGGCATAAGGAGGAGTTGACCAGATGCAGAAGGAAGAGATTCATAGCAGCCATCTGACCAATAGGGCAAAGGCAGGGTGGGAATGAGTGGGGAGACTTTGGGAAGCAGATAGATAAGGGGCTGGAGTGGGCAGGAGTGCAAGGGGAGGTGGCTGCTTTGTGACAAAGCTTGGTCCTTTTCAGTACTCTGTGAGTTCACTTTGGGAAGCTTCTAAGGGCAGGTGAAGGTGGTGGGGGGTCCGATCTGATTTAGCCGGTCCCTGTCCGCCTGCCTGCACTTACTAAACATGCAGATTCCCAGGCCCCATCTGGAACCCTGGAGTCAAGTGTCTTGAGTGAACCAGAAATATACATGTTTAGTGAACTGGGGTGATTTGGAGGCGGCAGCCTTGACCCCGACCTAAAGCAGCAGGTTAAGGAGGTGGGAGCTGGGCCTCTTCAGGAGCCCCTCTGGAGTCCAGAGAGCAGTGGAGAACAGACCACCGACAGACTGCCAGCCCTGTGGGGCCCAAGCTCACAGATCAGCAGGGCCTGGGAAGCCCATGCTGGCCAGGGCAATCACAGAGGGTTTCCCTTTGGGGGGGGATATTGCAGGAAATGGTGGTGAGGAGGGTGTTTTCAAATGCCCCTCCTCTAGTCTAAGTGGCCTCCAGAAAGGGGGCTGCTCCTGTTTAAAGGGAGGAGGCCACAGGCACAGTGAAAGGGGGTGGGTGGCTTGCTCCATAGCGGGATTGATTCCAGATGCTCTGCTGGGGAGTGTAGGGAGCAGTCTTTGTCTGCCTGCCTGCCTCCCTGGGGGTCCTGGGACAGGAGGAGGGGCAGGGAGCCCAGGCCCTTGTCTTCTAGCTCCTGCCCTGCACCCTGCCTACAAGGTACTCCAGCTGGGTCCTCCTCACCCTCCAGAGACCTGTGGAGATGTTCAGCTTGGGTGGCTGGCAATGTCCACCCCATCCCAAGGCCAGGAATGCAGCAGCTTCTTCCTCTTCGATAGCTGACCCTCTTCCCTCCACAAGGTAGAGAGGTTGGGGGTCCACAGCTTCTCCTTGTAGGCGGGGAAACTGAGGCACAGAGAACTTGAGAAGCCCAAGCATAAGCAGGGAGACTCTGCCAGACCTTTGGAACAGTGTTTACAGAGGTCCTGAGCTCCTGGCGACTTCTCCCCTCCCTCTTACACACAGACAACTCAGTCTCTAGTTGGGGATGCCAGGCCAAGGCCACTTGTCTCACTCAGCCACTGATGGTCTGTTGGCAGGGAACCTCTCAACCCCTCAAGGGGAGGCCAGACCCTGGCCTATCAGGGCCTTCCTGCTTTGGGAAGGAAACTGGGCCTGATGAACTCCAGGCTCTGGGTACAGGACTGATGCCCCGACCCTGAGCTGGACTTCCTGGGAGCCTTCCACCCACCGAAACTGGTGGGCCTGGCTGCAGAGGTCATTCTTTCTGGAAGTGCCAAGGCGTGGGTAGGTGGCTGCAGGAGCCCCACCTGAGTGGGTTGGCCAGAGGAGGGTGTATACGGCTTTCCTCTGGGGCCTCTGCTCTTGCAAGGGAGGCTCCCCGGCAGTGTTTGCTATTGAGAATGAACTAGAGCAATGCTTAACCCTAAGGAGGCTAATGGTGTCCTTGCAGGCACTGTGGTTTTCCATCTGCCCCAGGGATGGGCCAGCACTCTGGGGACAGGGGCCAGCGGGGGTCTTTGGACAACCCAGACTGGGTTTGTTGGAGCAATACCCCTTCTGCCCCTCCCCCCTGGTCTTGGGAAGGCGCCTGGCTTCCAGCTGTGATCCAGGCTCCTCCTGACCTAGGGGCCCACCCCCCTGGCTGAGGGAGCCAGGGAGGGGGCTCTCTTTGTGAGGTGCAAAACCCGGCCTGGATTTCTGCCGAGACTGCCCCGCCCCCTCCAGGGCCACACCTTTCCAGCTGTTCTGGAGAACTTCCAGACTATCTCCAGCACCCACGGATGACTCTCCCTCAAGCACACCCCTAAGACCGCATGTTGGGAGCCCCAGGCTAAGACCACTTGCCTCTGCCATTTTCTGTGTGACTGAGACCAGTCAGCCCTTCCTGTCAGGGCCTCAGTTTCCCCTTCTATACTTGAGGGAATGGAGCTCAGGCAGGTGGTTGTCTGAATAATTTACAAGATAAATGCTTCTCCAGGGGCAAGTAGGAGGAGAGAGAGGGACCACCAAAGCCCAGGCTGGTCAGGGAAGGCTATGGAATTTGGGCCCCAGGAGGATGGCCTTTGGCAGGGCAGACCCTTCTGGGAGGAGCACAGTGAGAAGGAGGGGAAGAGTAGGTGAGGCTGGAGAATGGTTGGGGCCAGATGGTTGGAGCCCCAAATAGCAAGGAAGGTTGTCTGGACTTGGGGAGGCATGAAAAGTTCTTGAGCTGGGGAGAGAGGGACTTGGAGAAGTCTTTCAGCAGGAGGCAATGGAAGCAGTTGGCACCTCTCTCCTCCCGTCCTCCCTTTTCCACCTCCTGGGGAGAGTCGGGATTCTTCTCCAGGCTTGCCAGAACTGCTGTGAAGGCCCAGGGGGAGGAAGACCCCACGGCATGGCATCTATCCTGTTGTATTTGGGGGACGGTCTAGATCAGATTGGCAAAGCCTGCGCGGTACACAGGTGTTCATTACCTCTCCCTTCTTTTCGTGCGATCGAGATACACACTGCGACTGTAATTACATACAAATAATATGTGTCTCAAACGGAACAATTTTGAAAATGTAAAGAACAGGCACGTTTTCTGCGTGAAAGGGAAGTCTCTTCAACCCGGTTAGGGAGCTAGGGCCGGGAGCTCGCCAGGCGATGTGTTTGCGGATCCATACTTAGTCCACTGAGTTTGGGCAGAAACGCGCCCTGCTTGTCAGCCTCATTCAGACCCTAAAAAGGTGACCGGTTTCGCAGCGCGGTGCCCGCCTGGCTGCCTGGCGTTCGCCCTGTCCGGTGCCCGGGAGCGCGCGCACGCGGGTGTGCACGGTCTACACCCGCGGGCGGGCTGGAGCACCCTGTGCGTCCCGAGGTCAGGCACGGTGACCCTCCTGGGGACCTGCCTGGGGTCCCCGGGGCACTCCGGGCCTCCTCACCCCGGCGACTCCAGGCCGGGATTTCTCCTGCACTGCCTTTCCGGGCCGGTGCCAGCCCGGCCTCCTGGTCCCAGGCCCCCGCGGCGGGGCCGGCTGCTCGGGGAGGGCGGGGGCGGGAGGAGGAGTTTGAGCGACTTTGTGGGGCAGCCGTGGCCTCGGCGGCGCCCGCACCAGCGCACGGGAGAAGGCAGGGACGCCCGCCGGGCGCGCCGGAGCGGGCGATGGGGCCCGTGTGAGCGCACCCAGGCCCGGCCCGGTGCCCGGCGGGCGGCAGCATGTCCGCGGGCGGCAGCGCCAGGAAGAGCACCGGGAGGCCCTCCTACTACTACCGGCTGCTGCGGCGGCCCCGGCTGCAGCGACAGAGGAGCCGCTCCCGCAGCCGGACCCGGCCCGCCAGGGGTAGGCGCCACCCCGACCCCTGACCCCTGGGCTCCCCCTACCGCCACCTAGCCACCTGAGGCCCGGGATTGCCGGGGACCCTGGATCTGCCCTGTTTAGCCGGGGGGGCCCCCCCATCGTCCTTTCCCGCTGCCCATTACTGTGTCTGCTTGATCCCCATCCCCCCAGCTTCTCCCTTGTCCGCCAGCGTCCTGGGAAATCCTAAGCTCCAGTCTCCCCTTGTGCCTTGGGCCCGGAAAGGGGGAGATTGCATTTCAGGGTTCTCTTTCTTCGTTTCTCAGATGCCACCTCCTGCTCCCCTATGCCTCAGTTTACACAGCAGCCTGGCAATGAAGTAATCCTGAGTGGATCTTGGCTTTCCCTCACATTGCCTTCACGTCCCTAGCCTCTCAGCTTGGAGGGGGGGCATCTCAGCGCCCCCACTCGCCTTCTCTCTCCAGGGACTTAACAGGCTTCCCCAGCTCTTGGGTGGAGGGACAGGTGGCCGGACTTTAGAAGGTCTTGTCCCAGGAGTCCTTGGCTCCAAAGGAGATGGGGCTTTTCGATCTGCCTGGGACCCCTCTGAGTGGATGGGCCACCTCCTTTGAAAAGTTTCTCTCTTTGGAGCGGGGAGGCAGGACAGGGAGGGGGGGAAATGGGAGCAGCATTTTCTTTTTTCCTGTAACAGAATCCTCAGTTGGAAGCACGTGTGATCCAGGAGGCTGCCTTTGGGCCCAGTGGGGGCCGGGCCTTCCTTCCGAGTTTGGGTAGGTTGGAGTATAGGGAGGGGGCTCCTGGGCAGGCCAGGGTCTCTGTGGGTTGGTAGCGCCCAGCGGGACCTGGGCCAAGTGGGTTCTCTATGAAAACGGGAAGGCTGGTCCCGTGCTGAGCTTGCTTGATGGGGCAGCCGTTTGAGGAGATCCCGTGCTTGGGATTCGGCGGGCCTGAGGTCAATCCCCACCCTCCCGAGTGCCGAGTGCCTACTGCGAGTTGTGTGGCTAGGGCCCTGTGGTGTTGCCACTGAACCTGTTTTGTCATCAGCTTGAGGGTAAATCAGGCAGTACCATTCATTTGCTTCTCCCCAGAATGGGGAAGATTTCTCCCACAGTCAGGGCTGAATAACAATGTACGAGGCTTCCTCAGGAAGTGGTGAGTTCCTGAAGTAGTGAGTTCCCCATGCGTGGATGGGTTCAAGCTGAGACTGGAAGTGTGCACAGGTGTGTGCTGCAAGTTCAGTCCTCAAGGGTCTCTCGGGGCCTGGGGTCCACCTCGCCTTGCCTTCCTTGAAGTGGCCTCTGGCTACTCCCCTCTTCCCCCATTCCAGGCTTAGCCTGAGAGACCAGAGATCTGGGTTCCAGCACTGAGACTTTGGGCAAGCCACTTCTCTTTTCTGAGCCTCAGTTTCTTGAGCTGTAAAGGGGGCTAGCAGGACTTGGAGGACTCAATGAGGAAATGGGTTCATGCTGTGAGAAATGGAGTTTCACAGATGCCCAGTAATGCACAGGGCACCCTGAGGCCTCCAGCCCTCCCCTCTCCTTGCAGATGCCCTGCATGACCTCCTCTGTACCTTGGTGCCCTTCTGTTCCTGACTGCAGAGGTTCAGAGAGAAACGGAAGTCCCCCTCCTGCTCAGCTGACTGGGCAGGAGACAATGTGTCCAGTGGTCACCTGAGCCCCAGCTTCCAGGCCCTGCCTGTGCAGGAGCCCCTGCTTTGTGTCCCAGCCTTGAAGGAGCTCAAAGCCTGCGTGGAGTGGGGAGGAGACTGTCACTGAACAGAAGTTACATCTGGGGAAATCAGGGAGGGCTTCACAGAGGAAGTGACATTTGGACAGGGTGTCACAAGGTGGCTGCGATTTCCCTCAGCAGAGGGAGTGGCTGAGTCAGATGTGTGTTCAAGCCCCAGCTCTGCCCAAAACTATCCTTTGGCCAGTTACCTCTCTTTGGCCTCCTCTGGTAAACAGGTGTAATGGCGGTATAGTGACAGCAGGGTCCTTTAAGAATGAGAGTAAGAGAATAGAAAGCTAGAAGCCTGTGCTGCCTGGCACTTGGGCCACAGTTGAGTGTGAGCTGTTGGTGTTCTTACTCTGGTTAGGGGAACAGCCTGTGGAAAGTCAGGGAGAAGGAAAATGTCTTGGGCATTGTGGACAGAGTTCATCCTGGGGTGGAGGAGGGGAAGGGCTTGGGGGGGGCAGTGGGGAGCAGCAGTTTGGGCCGGAGAAAGGGCCTTGAGTGTTGGGGAGTCATGGATGGGGATGAGAGCTGCTTGGCAGGGTGAAAGGTGGAGGCTGGGGGCCCCTTGCCCACGTAGAGCAGTCCCCCTCCACTAAAGCCCCAGATCCCTGCCTCTGCTCCCAGGGCCACCCCTCTTCCTGAGGCCAACACCCCAGCCTACGTAGTAACTCATGTGGGGGGAGCCACCCTGTGGCTTTGAGCAGGTCCCTGCTGACCTCAGGCTGCACAGTCTCCCCATCTGCAGGGGGCTTGGTCCCATAGTGCTGACACCAGACCCCAGAAGAGGGGGTAGTATCCTGTACCCCAGCCCGGATCACCAACACCCGTTGCTCCACACCCATTCTGGCCTTTGCCACTAGGAGGAAGGACAGTGACTGAGAACTCCCAGGCGCGTGTTTGTTCAGAAACAGGAAAGTGCAGGGAAGAGTTGGCTGGAGGCAGGTTCGCAGCCGGCTGGGTCTTGGAAAGGGTTGTGGCCAGGCTGCCACCTCTGAGGGAGACCCCTGCCCTCTGTCCCCACTGCCCCCTGGAGTGGTGGCGGGGGGCTCCCTGTGGGCTTGAGAGCAGGACTTAGTCTTGGCAGGGCTGCAAGTGACAGGCAGTGTCTGCCGTGCCCCCCCCCAGCTTTGAGCAAAGTGGGGCACTAAGCAGGGCTCTTCCTTCTCGAGGTCCCGATCTCCCCATCTGAGGAATAGGCAGAGTGAGACCTGCCATTGACAATGACCAGAGGCAGGGTGGAAACAGTGACCTTTAGATGGCAAGGGTCATCTGGCCATTTTACATTGGGTTTTGTGACCCTAAGTCCACTTGAAAGCTACGTATGGCCGGCCCATGGATAGGAGGAGGTCCTGTCCCCAGTAGAGTGTCACCTGCCAGGGTGCCTTCCCACGTCCCTCCGCCCCAGGTCAAGAAAAATTTTGTCTGTCTGACCGACCTATCTGTCCCTCCAGGGCTGCTGGGGGGAAACACAAGTTTTCCCGTCAACTCAAGATATAGTCTGGTCCATCTACCCACCTTGCAAACGTGTCTTGAGCACCTGCTATGCCCTGGGCTCCAGCCTGGGCACTGGGGGCACGTGGGGATGAATGGCACATGCCTCCAGCCCTCACCAAGCTCCCAGATGGTTGAGGAGGCTGACTTGTTGAATTCACTGGGGCACAGAGCCCTTTTGGGGGTACAGAGCAATAGTTAGTGGGAGAGAGGTTCTACTCCCAGCTCAGCAACAAACTGGTTGTATGACTCGGGGCACCTCCCAGGGTCTCAGTTTCCCCCTCTGTCAAGCAGGGCTAATCGTGACAGGTCAGGAGACCTGGAGTGCCCATGCGCATACTCCCGGGAGCCTCTGATTCTTTTCTTCATGTCTTCATCCGAGTTTTTCCAGGGGCTAACCCTAACCCGCCTGCGCTGGGGACTAGGTGGACCAAGTCTCTCCTGAGATGGTCGGTCCCTCCTCCACGTCCATACATTGCCCCATTGCGGGGCCCTATGTTTTGGCTGCTGTGTGGTCCCTCTCCCTCCTCCCTGGGCCCCTTTCCTTTCAGGGTGTGCTGGAGTCTGTCTGAGGGGCCTCTGGAGGGGTTTCCCAGGAACACCCCAGCCCACTTGGAGGAATGCAGGCAAGAGGGCCTCGTGGTGGTGCCCAGGAAGGCTGGGGCTGACCTCCTGAGTTGATGGTCCCATCCCAGGCCTTAGAATGTGGCAGCTGAGTGATCCAACCGCTGGGGTCCAGATGAGGACAGCGAGGTGCAGAAGGACCTTCATCGAACTAGGTGTGGAACCCAGGGCTGCTGGCCCCCAGGAAGATGGTGACATGGTTGGGGAGGGTGCTGGTTTGACACAGCTGCTGGGGAAGGGCCTGTGTGCCCCCATAGGGAAGGGCAGGGGCTGGGACACTCCATACCGACCCTTGGCTTCACTGAGACCTGCTGAGATGCCCTGTGGGCTGTCAAGCCTCTGAGGGTGAGGGCTGGTTGTGTCTTTTGTCCCCTCACCCCCCATCTTCAAATGTATCCCCAAGGACCCAAGGCCCAACTCTCTGCCCCCAACTTGGATACAACCTCTGAAATTGTACATTTATCCTTTCCTGCCTCATCACTTCGTTTGTTCCTGCTGAGACCCAATCCCTCCTTTGGGGCTTAACCCCAGCTTCCGCAGGCCCTCCTCACCCTTACATACCCCAGGAGCTGGGAGGCTCACTCCCTTTCATGGCATATAATAAAGTTAAAATGGCTTTTGTTTGTTGAGTGCTTTCTCAGTGCCCAGCAGTGAGCTTAATTTTGTGTTTGCCTTATCTCATTTAATGCTCATAACAACCTCGTGAGATGGGTACTGGCATTATCTTCATTTTATGGGGGAGGAAGTGGCAGCCCAAAGAGTGGGAGCCTCGTCCAGCATCACGCACAGCTCAGAAACACTGGAGCCCAGTTCTGCAAGACTCCAGATCCTGAGCCCAGTTCTGCAAGACTCCACCACCTTGCTATTCTGTGGGCAGGCAGATCTTTCTGAGGTCAGGCTTGGCTTTGATAAGGCCTCCTTCTTCTATCTGATTTGGACAGTCAACGACTCCACCAAGTGTTCTTGGCCATCATCTCCCCAAATCCTGGCCATAACTTAGGAGGCAGGCAGGGGAATAATTCTGTTGGCATCTGTGGGGGCCATTCTTCCCGGTTGGCTTGTCTGCCTGCCTGGGACCACTTAGGTGATCCCCTAGGTCCAGTTTCACCCTCCACCCCCACCTCTACCCCTGTATCCTGCTCTCATTTGTGTTCTGCCAACCGTGTGCTTTCCCTGGGAATTTCACGGGTCAAACAGCCTCAGCCCTGTCTCTTCACCGTCTCTTTGTGCTAAGCGTTCAGGGTCCCCTTCTATGAGGTCCCTGAAGATAGGCAGATAGCTTGAGGCCCACTCCCCAGGGCTATCAAGGTCCTTGAGCAAGGCCAGAGGTCCCAGTTAATCTGCTGGAATGTCAGCCTCTTATCCTTTGTGTTTCTGGCTCATCCTTGTCACCTTCAACAACAAGGAAGATAATGGCTGAATGCGTGCCAGGCCCAGTGCCAAGAGCTTTGCCTGATCATGTCATATCTTATTTTGACCCCCTCAACCCTCCTAGGAGGTAGGGGTCCTTATTATCACTTCCCTTTGCCGGGTTAGGAAACTGAGCTGGCAGTGGTCAAGTAACTGGCCATACGAGGCAAGGTGCGAACCGAGGCCACAAGACTCCACTTACACTTAGAACTGTGCCCAGGAGCCCAGAGCTTCCTTTTTGCTGGGATTGGTGGGATGCGGAGGACACGGGAATGCCCTCTTGAGCTCGAGCTCGGCAGGGCAGGTCTGCGGCTCCGTCTCTACCCTGCTGCCGTCTGCTTACCGGAACCCGGTGGGATTGCTCAGCCGCGGCTGGGCCAGGTTGGAGGGGCCTCCTGTACGTCCAGCACGGGGGCTAACTGTTGCCCTTGACAGGTGGGGAAACCGAGACCCGCAGAGCCAAGGCCACTTGCTCAAGGCCACTTGCTCAAGGTTATGTAAAGAACTTAATGAGAGATCCAGGTCCGGAATTCTGACTCTTGCGTTCTATTTCCACGTTGGTTTTCCTAAGGGAAGTGCAGAGAGGGAAACTGAGGTAGCTGGGCTCCTCCTTGGGTCCTCCTGGGGGAGGGGTTGAGCTCTTGTGTAACCTGACACCAACGTGCTCACATCCCATACGTGTTTTGCTTAGAAATGACATGAAGCCTTTTGACTGTTTTTAAAAGAAAAAGCCACGGCTGTGATACTTCCCCTGCTCCTTCCTCTTGAGGCCACTTGGTTTAAATGTCAGGAAAGGGAGAGTATTTCCTGGTCAGGAACATTCGGAGCTTGCCGGGAGCTGAAGTTNAAGGCGGGTTATTTTTAGCCATCCCGATCCAGTAGAGGCATTTCAGCGTTTGTTCAATATTTAATTATCCATCTGAAACTGGCCCACGTGGCCTTGAGTTTGGAAGCCGCTCTCTGTGCTGTGATTTCCTCTGACTGCATAAATAAGGAAGCGAGGGGAATCTCAATAGCCCTCCAAATAATGATAATGAGAAAAAAAAAAAAAGACCAGACCGGCTTGGTTCTGCAGTCTAGACAGACCCACCTGGATGTTAGTGGAAGAGACGAGCTTGCTGAGGACCTCCATCACGCCCTTGGAAAGGCAGCCCCGCTTGGTCTCTGAATCCCAGGCTCCGCAGCTGCTTGGGTTGTATCTGGGATGGGCTTTCCCCCCTGTGCCGGGTGTCTGTGTTGAATTTGACAGCTGCTGGGTGCCCGAGAGGTGGTTTGGGGATTTTGCTTTTAGAAGTCTTGTTAGCTTTTATTTCCCTCCTCTCTTCTCCCTGACAGACAGGAGAGCACTTTCGGCATCTGGGCCATGTTCTTTCTTTTTTCTTGGTCCTTAGAGGTGATGAGTTGACACGGCTATGAAATGAAAAAGGCAGAGTGCAGGGAGGATGGGGAGGAAAATGTGGGGCTGTGAGGCTCTGTCCTCCCCCCCTCAGCCCCTGGCAGATGAGGGAGCAGAGGGGAGAGGAAGGAGTGGAGCCAGAGGGGCCGGGCAGCCAGAGATGGTGCTCCTTCTTGCTGTCCCTCTTGGAGTGGGGGGTTTGTAGAGATTGGAAACCAATAAAGTGGTTAGGGAGAGTCTTAGGAAAAAATGGTTTCCTATCCATGTATGCTTCTATTCTGGGGACTGGGTTTGGCTTAAGACTGTGGCCAGGGCAGGAGTCCTGTCTGCATCATAAGTGCTGTGTGATTTCAGACAAACCACTAAGTGTCTCTGGGCTCAGAAGCACTTTTAGCAAATAGGTGTGACACAACATAGAGAATTGGTATAGGCTGGGTGAATTGTCATTATCTGTTCATCCAAAGCCTGAGGGGTTAATTGCACCTTTATTAGGGCTGATCTAGAAATAAAATGTGATGCCTACGGGGATTGGAACCATCCAGATGGTTCCTTGGCATCCCTGCCCCCAGAGGCTGCTACAAGTGTCACTTGTACTTGTTCAGAGCAGCAGAGCTTTAATGAGCTGCCTACTGTTTGCAGACCCTGTGCCAGGGGCTGCCATGGAGGATAGAGCCAGTCCCCAGTCTCAGGGAGCTGAGCCTGGGAGAAGGTCTCCAGGAATCAGGTTAGCAGGTGTTGTGACTGGAAGGTTAGTCAGGGCCTTGAATGGTGAGCCAAGAGGTTGGCACTCCCCTCTAGCAAGCTGCAGGGAATCAAAGGAAAGATTTTGAAAATAATGGTAATTATAACGACTTCCACATTGCCAGGGGCTCTGCTAAGTCCTTTAAATGCATCATTTTATTAAATTCTCATTCTCTCAGTTACTCTGATCTCCATTTTGCAGATGAGAAAACTGAGTCTGCGAATGGTTAGTGCTTGCTCAGCATTACCCAGCTGCGGAGGGGCAGAGTCCAGGGTGTTTAACCCTCGCTTTGCTGACCAGAGCTGTGATTTGGGAATGTGATTCTTAGCAGTCAGCAAGCTAGATTGGTGTGGTACAGGGAGAGGGTGCGGGGAGAGTGGGTATCAGCGAACAGAGGTGACTGTGTTGGCTGTCCAGAAGGAGGAGGCAATGGGTCTGAGCTGGGAGAGGGGGAGAAGGACAAGACCAGTTTCGGGGAGTTGGGGAGGAGGTATCCCGAAGGACTCAGGTGTGATGCAGGGTTTGGAGGCCCAGTGAGGAGGTCATTCCTGCTTCCTGGAGAATCCTGAGGGAGGCGAATAGGTGTGGGGTCTGGGGAAGCACAGGGCAGGTTGAAAGAAGCTGACAGGGTTGGAGGAGGTGGTCCAGGGGAAGCCATCCCCATCTGAGGACTGGTGCTGGACAGACTGCCCACATTTGCTCCCTGACCATCAGCAAAATAAGAAAAGCAAGGCCATGGGGCACGTGGGTGGCTCAGTCATTAAGCGTCTGCCTTCAGCTCAGGGCGTGATCCCAAGGTCCTGGGATCGAGCCCCACATCGGGCTCCCTGCTCTGCTGGTAACCTGCTTCTTTCTCTCCCACTCCCCCTGCTTGTGTTCCCTCTCTCGCTGGCTGTCTCTCTCTCTGTCAAATAAATAAATAAATAAAATCTTAAAAAAAAAAAAAAAAAGTAAAGCAAGGCCAGTGCAGTGAGCTGCCCATGACATCGGTTTCAAAGTAATCCATCTTCGTCACGTTTCTTTATTCTGAGATGATGGTTTTTGGATTCTTTTGGGCGTTAGGGCATTCCTTTTATGAGATGCAAGATGGTGGTAATTGTTTTAACCTTGTATTTGGTAAGACTAGAGGTCAGAGGTCCTATTGTTCCCCTTTTCCATATTATGCTACCGTGTTGTTTTTATTTATGAAAATTGAATGGGTTCCTGAAATTCCAAACCGATGGGAGCCTGGCACTGAGGAGGGAGGGTACAGAAAGAAGGTGGTGACATAAGGCCTTTGGAAAGACCTAGGCGAGTGGGAGCCCTTGGAGTGGGCTAGGAGCAGCAGAGCTATGGGCATGGCTGACAAGCCTGCTCTGGCTCTCGATGCTTCAGACTGGGTGGGGGTGGGGGTTGGATGATGGAGTGTGGTGTGCAGAAGTGGACAGTTGGAGAAGTTTGGTCGGGGCAGAGGACCGAGAGAAGCTTGGGTTTCCCATGAACTGTCTCTGCAGTCACAGATCCATTAGTGTCTAGGAACCTGACCCAGCCTCCTTCCCCGAGCAGCAGCAGCAGCTTCTGAGTTGCCCTGGGATGGCGCCCTGAGCTTCAGAGGACCCAGGCTATGGCCCCCCCGTCCCACCCCCACAGACAGTGCAGGGCACTGGGGGCCCAGAAAATCCCGCCCAGAGATGTTACAGAAGTGGTTCCTGGGTTACAGATGGTCCCCAGGGGAGCCCACCGGTTTGGGCTAAGCCCCTCTAGCTCCTCTTTTTAAAAAAAATAAAAAATATATAATGTTTATATCATGTTTCTCCTCCTCCCCCAACTCCCAGGATTACAAAAGCAATAGATATCCTTATTAGAAGAGAAGAAAGTGAAAAATCACCTTTAATCCCAGCACCCAGTGATAAGCTCTGGGAGCATTTGGGGGTTACTTCCAGGTTTTTTCCTGTTCTTGAATTTTTTTTAAAGATTTTATTTATTTGTTTGAGAGAAACAGAAACAGCGAGAGAGAAAGCACAAGCCGGAGGTGGGGGGAGAGCAGAGGGAGAAGCAGACTTCCCGCTGAGCACGGAGCCTGATACGGGGCTCCATCCTAGGACCCTGGGATCATGACCTGAGCTGAAGGCAGACTCTGAAGAAACAAAGCCACCCAGGTGCCCGCCTATTCTTGAATTTTTGAAAAAATTCTGAACTATTTGAAAGTATAGAAAGTGTGGGAAGCAAAATTGCAGGCACCCATGGCTCATTTTTCAGATTTAATGAATGGTAACATGGTTGGATTTGCTTCTCCTCCCTTCTCTTTTTCTTTTTTGTCCTAGAAAGAAAATGACTCAGGTAGAGCAGGGACCAGCAAAGAACAGGCCAAACCCAGCCCGCCACCTGTTTCTCTATGACCTGGGAGCGAAGAATAGCTTTTTTCGGGGGTTGAGACAAAAATCAAAAGAGGAATGATGTTTTATAATGTGGAAATTCCATGAAATTCACATCCATGTCCATAAGTGAAGTTTACTGGAGCACAGCCATGCTTACTCACGTACATACTGTCTGTGGCTGTTTTCAGGCTACTTTGGCAGAAGTTGAGTAGTCGAGAGAAGCCTAAAATATTTTGCTCTCTGGCCCTTTATGGGAAAAATGTGCTGACCCGTGGGGGTATGGCTAAAGCCCCCTATCCTCCCCCAGGGAGAGCCAGCTTCCAGAAGGGAGTGTGTGTTCTGCCCACCTGTGCTTTTATGCTTTTCCTATATATATGCAAAGGCTTCAAAATGTGTCATATGGCATTGTTTCAAAGAAGGGATGGATGTGGAGAAACTGCACACATGCCCGCAGCCTGGGACCACCTTCCTTTCCCGAACTCCAGCAGCACAGAAGGAATGGCAGCCCTCTGTCGGCCCTGGGACAGGCCCTGCAGCTACAGAGCCGAGGGCCACAGGGGGCAACTCGGGAATAGAAACACCACAGACCCAAGTTCGTAGAAATCCTCAGAAAGCAAAGGAGGAAAGAGACCTGGGGACAAGAGGAGCCTTCAGGCCAGTTCATAAGTCCTTGGAGTGACCAAGAAATCCAGAGTTTTCTGGAAGGCTGGGAATTGTATGAAAGTGGGGTACACGCCAGGATAAAGAATAGGAAGCATAAATTGTCAAGGCAGTTGTGAAGGGGCTTGAGGAGAGGGGGCCTCAGGTGAGCTGGGGACAGTGTCTACAGATGCTGGGAAGTTTGCAGAGCCTCCGTTGGACGGCTGGTGAGGCCAGCCAGGGGCCAGGGAGCGGACCCCCCTCACTGTGCTTTCAGAGAGGCCCCTCCACGGGATCCCAGGATCTAAGTAAGAGGAACGCATCTCCTTGGCTTTTCTCTCCACTTCCTGAGTGGCCTGACCCCTCTGTGTCCCCTCTGGAGACTTGCTGTGCCCCCCACCAAATGCTCTGGGTGGGTGGTGATGGGTGCCCTGGACGTGCCTCTGTCCCAGCAGAGCCACCCCCAGCAACAGTGGGTAGCCTCCACCGACTCTGAACCACGTCCTGAACTTAACAACAACTTGAACTCTGATCCCAACTCCATTTGAGAGACAATGTATTATGACAGTTCCATGGTCTCAGGACTCCTACCCTTCCCCACAGCCAGCACCATGAGAACAAAATGTGATACCAAGTGAGGCCTCCCTCGTCTCTTTGTGCCTTGTTGCTGGGGCTGCAATGGGACCTGGAAATGGAGAGAGAGGCCAAGGGCAGGGAGGAAACTCAGCTTCCTGGCTGATTTGGGACCCGTTGTCCTCTCACTGCTCTATGCCTGGAGGTTCCCACCGTGGGATAACCCTTAGGTTCACACATGATGGGGCCTGAATCCTGCCTTCTGCATTCCTAGGCGTGTAGTCAGGGTTCTGAACCTGTTTCTTCCTGTTAGAGTTGGAGTTGATGTTTCCTACTTTGGGAAATAGTCTTAGGATAAAAATACACATATGTGGCACAGTCACCATCCCCAGATCTGTTTCTCTACCTTTCCTGGTGGTCCATTTTTATGACATATAGATATCCAGTTCTAGTGCTATTTGTTGAAAAAACTAGCTTTCACACCATCAATTTACTTTTGCATTTTTTTCCCCAAAAATCAATGGGCCATCTATGTGTGGTACTGCTTCTCCATGCTCTTCTGCTCCATTGATCTGTGTCCTCGTGCTAATGCCATGCTGTCTTGATAACTTTACTTCTATTTCAAGACTCTAAACTATGCCTTGAACCCAAGTAATGTAAGTCTCCCAACCTGTTTCTTCTCCTCTAGATGGTTTGGCTCTTCTAGGTCCTTTGCTTTGCCACCTAAATTTACAGTTGAGCTTGTCAGTGTCTTCAGAAAGCCTGCTAGGACTTTGATTGGAATCGCATTGAATCTGTCGATGGGTTTGGGAGAAATCCATCTTAACGGCACCAAGTCTTCCCAATCCTTGAACATGGTATATCTTCATTTATTTAGATTTTTTACAAAGTGTCTCAGTGATTCATTTTTAGTTGTTAGTCTCGTACCTCTTTTATTACATGCATTCCTAAGTGGTTTTGATGCTCTTTGTTAATTACCATGCAGGGTGGAGATGTTACCCTACTTGCAAGCTAAGAGCCTAGCCTAGTAGTTTCATGGGTGTCAGCAGAAGATAGGAGACCCCAGGGTTGGAGACAAAGGACTCTGTGCACAGCAGGTAACAGAAGCTTCATGTCTACATTGGTCCCCTTCGCCCCCAAGTTCCTAGGGCGGTCACAGATGGTCTGTTCTAGAACATAAAATGATTGCCCTGTTGTTTTTCCAAATTACAGCTTCATGTCCCTTACAGGATCTGATATACAATCTAGGGGGTCAGCTGTTCCACAGGCTAAAAATTACACAAAGGACTGAAATTCAGCTTGCTTTAGCATTAAACCATTAAGTTAGAAGCTGGGAGATCATTTAGAATTTGAATTCCAAGTTGTCGAGTACCGAAAGGTAAAGGGAGTTTTCCCATTATATGTAAAAATCAATATATACACACTTAAAGCTTTATGCCCATTTTAATTTGTTGGGGGAAAAAATGAAGGCTGTTATAGCATATAGCCATGTACTAATTTAATAATACAGTGTCTAAACAAAAGTGCAGAACATTAAGTCCTGAGGTCGAATTTTGGGGAAAAAAAGAAATAGCTTATATTTTCTGAATGAAATGAAAAATAGAATAGTCTAATAATACATCAGAATATTTAGGTTTGGATAATCATGGTTCCCTCTGGAGTGCTATCATTAGAACTTATATACCCTAGAGAAGCATGATTGATGTAAATAGTATCTATACTGAGGATAAATACACAGAGTGCTGAGTACGAAGAGATGAAATGTTCTCCAGGCACAGATGTGAAAACATCTCTAAGTTATATTGCGAAATAACCAGCAAATGTACCCTACACTCTTGTGGTTTTCAGGTATATGCGGTTATCCCGTGGGTCATTTGATAACAACTGCATTGTGAAGAAAGAAAGAGGCTTACCTTCTATATGGTGATGAATATTATCTTTCTAGAAGGAAGCTTGTCTCCTTTTTTCAAGCAGCTGTAAGCGAGAGATGGGAGACCTTGAGCGTCCCCGTCCTAAATCAGCCAACGATCTGATGGCGCTATCCCTCTATCTTTACTTTAATGTAATTAGAGTAGGTTGTGCTTTTATCAGTGACTGTATTGGTTTCCTGCTGCTACTGTAACAAATGACCATAAATTCAGTGTCTTAACACAACATAGATTTATTATCTTGCAGCTCTGGAGGTCAGGAGTCTGAAACCAGTGTCCCTGGGCTAGAATCAAGGTGTCACCAGGACAGCATTCCTCTTGGAGGCTCTGGGGGAAAGTCAGTCTCCTGGTCTTTCCCAGCTTCTAGAAGTCTTTGACCCGTGCCCCCTGCCCCCCTTGCTCCCTTCCCCACAGCACCAGCTCTGCCTTCTCTGACCCTCCTGTGTCCTTCTTCTTGGGATTACATTGGGCCCACCAGATAATCCAAGATAAACTCCCCATCTCAGGATTCTTGACTTAATCTCATCTTCAAAGTCCCTTTTATCATACAGGTGACATCTTCAGAGGTTCTAGGGATCGGGACATGGGCTCTTTGGGGCCCATTATTCTGCCTAGCGCAGGTGGGTAAGGCTTAGTAATCCCTAAGGAACACCTGTCCTCCTTCTCCCAAAGACAGATGACCAAAAACTGAATGGGGAAAAAGTACACAGTGGGAGGCGAGAGATCTACCAACTTATCAGTGCAATATTTTGGCAAACTCGCTCTTTAGCTCACTGTTATGAGCAGATAATAAAGGTACGGATGTGCTTCATTAATGTCCACAAAGATAGACACAGAGCCATCATAGTTGGACTGCTGCATCTGGAAAGTTCTAACAATGTGAAGATTCCATGGCCTGTTGCCATGGTGATTTTACCTTTGGCTCTTCCTACTGTTTACCTGGCCACTCCCCTGGTGGGGGGTGGGGGGATGGTGGGGACCAGTCTTTTGACACTCCAGGATGGGGAGCTATGTTCCCTCACCCACTGGTTTGTTCCTAGGTCCACTTTTTGGACTCTTCCTGATTCACTTTCTGTAGCTGTCTGGTCATTTGGGCCGCTGTTTCTGATTTATTGGTTTCGGTTTCTGATTGTTTTTTTTCTTCCTTTCCTATGTGTTTGGGGGGGGATGGGGAGAGGGCCCAATTTGTACTGAATTATCATACCACCTATTTATATTTTAATTTTACTGTTCGTTTTTGGAAGTCTGAATTATTCTTCATTAAGTAAATGGTGCAGTCATCTGTTCCCACCCATAGCCCATCCCCTTCTTCAAAGAGAACCTCTGATGATAATGTTTTGAGAACTGTTTATGATTCTTTTTCTATGAGTTTGTGTGCGTGCACACACACACACACACACACACACACAGAAGGTAAAACAATGTATCAGTTTAATCACATAGGCAACAAATATACTTCAGCCTAAAGAGTCTAGGGTAAGCCTGCGGAGTGAGGTTCTATTTCCATGCCTCTCACCTCCAGATCCCTGGCTACTGTCTCTATTAGGTAACACTGGATACCAATACATTTCAGCAGTTAGTTTCTTGGGATGGAAAATCTCAATTATTTACACACAGATGTGATTCCATGTATTTCAAATAGGCTATTTATTAACTTTCCATTTTGAAATCATCACAGATATATAAGCAGTTGCAAAGAGTACAGGGAGGTTTCCGTGTACCTTTCACCTGGTTTCCCCTGATAGTTACGTCTCACGTGACTAAGTACAATATCCTCCAGCATCGATGCCCTCCAGCCAGAAACCCACTGGGAGCATGCCTCTAGTTAGACAAGTTGGATTTATTTTTTATTATGCCAGCGAGGGAGAACAGACACCACTGGGAACCACAGGACATCTCAGTCTGAATATGGTAGGAAAAAAACCTGGTATAGGATTTGGGCTTTGATGGGCTGCTTTTGGGGAAGCCTAAGGAAGTGGGGTTCACTCTAGTTCCGAGAGTGGGACAGTTTTATGATGGGATTTCTCCAAATGTATCTTTAGGGAGAGGAGGCAAGCCTGAAAATTAAGCTGTCATGGCAAAGAATCAGCTGTCAGTCATTTTAGCCAAGGTCGGAGGCTGTTAGGTGTCTCGTGGTGGCACAGAGACTTGGCTTTTGTCAGTTGCTTAGACAAAATTATGAAATGGCCTTGTTTTGTCTCACTTATCCTGGTAAACTTGTCTGAGGCTGGTACCCTAGAAGATTGTTTATGTCCAAAAGGAGAATAATATGGCACGGCTGTGAATCCCAGGTTGGCTTCTGGATGACAAGGGGCTGCTTTCATCCACTCTTTTCTCTCCTTTTCTGCAACGTGGTACTATGTGTATGTGTAATTCTGTGCCATTTTTAAAAAGATTTTTATCTATTTATTTTAGATAGATACATATACAGAGAGGGAGCACACACACACGAGCGTGTGCACTGGGGAGGAGCAGAGGGAGAGGGACAAGCAGACTCCTTGCTGAGCACAGAGCCTGATGCAGGGCTCGGTCCCCCAAACCTGTGATCAGGACCTGAGCTGAAACCGAGTCAGACACTTACCTGGCTGAGCCACCCAGGTGCCCCAAGTTTGTGCCGTTTTTATCACATGTGTACATTCGCGCACCCATCACCACAATGAAGACACAAGACTATTCTATCACCATAAAGAGCTCTTGTGCTGCCCTGTATAGCTACACCCACCTGCCTGCCCCCCACCATCCCTAATCCCCAGCAACCGCTAATCTGTCTTCCATCTCTATAACTTTGCCACTTTAAGAATGGCATAGAAATGGAATCCTATTCCGTGTGGCCTTTTGATAGTGGCTTTTTCCCCCCAGCATAATGCCCTTGAGATCCACCGAAGTTGTGGAAATCTATCAATAGTGCATTTTTTTTTTTATTGTTGTGTAGCATTTCATGGTATATGTGTTTGTTTCTATTACTGCCACAACAAATGAAAATGTAACAGCTTAGGGCTATCTGACTGCTTAGAAGAGCATAGGACTCTTGATCTCAGGGTCGTGAGTTCAAGCCCCACATTGAGTGTAGAGCTTACTCAAAAAGAAAAATAAATAAACTTAAAAAAATTTAGCAGCTCAAACACAGCTCTGCCATCTTACAGTTCTGTAGGTCCGAAGTCTGCCATGAGTCATGGGTCTTGCAGGACTAAAATTGAGGTGTTAGCAGGATGAGTTCCTTTCAAAATGCTCTAGGGGAAAAATCCATTGCTTTGGCTGAACTCAGTGCCATGTGGTTGTAGGACTGAGATCCCATTTTCTTCCTGGCTGTCAGCAGAAGGGTGTTCCCAGTTTCAAGATAGAAGTCACACACATTTCTTGGTTTGTGATCCCTTCTTCCATCATTCCTTTCATGCTTAGAATGTCTCCTGCCTCTTCCATCATTGCATCCTTCTGCTTCCTCTTTCAAATTATAAGACTATTTTCGCCTGGATAATGCGGGGTAAACTCCCGTCTCCTTAACCTTGATCCCATCAGCAGAGTCCCTATGTAAGGTAACATATTCACAGACTCTGGGAATTAGGAAGAAGCATGGATGTCTTTGGGAGGCCGTGATTCAGCCTCGCATGCTGTGGATGGACCACGGGTTCACTGTTCACCTGTTGAAGGACGTTTTAATTATTTCTGGGTTTTGGCTGTTACACCTGTTACGAACATTGGTACAAAAATGTGTGTAAGTGGATTGCATTCCATTTCCTTGGGCAACATACTTTTTTCACTCAATGCCCTGTTTCTGGGTGTGCTTCATGTGGGTCTTATGGAACCGGGTCCTTTGTAGTGCCGTTGTGTGCCCTGTGCACAGAGCCCCCCAAATTGTAACCTCTTCCTTGCTGTATTGTATTCCACCAAATGACTGCCCCGGGGTGGGGTCATCCATTCCCCTACTGTTGGACATTTAGGTTGCTCCCAACATTTTGCTCCTACAAACAGTGCGGCAGGAGATATCTTTGTGCGGATCTCCATGTGCCTGGGTGGCACAGCGGTTAAGCGTCTGCCTTCGGCTCAGGGCGTGATCCCGGCGTTATGGGATCGAGCCCCACATCAGGCTCTTCCGCTAGGAGCCTGCTTCTTCCTCTCCCACCCCCCCTGCTTGTGTTCCCTCTCTCCCTGGCTGTCTCTATCTCTGTTGAATAAATAAATAAAATCTTCAAAAAAAAAAAAAGAAAAAAAAAGAAACATCGTTCTAGACTGGATGTGGAAGGGGGAGAAATTCTGGTCCCACAGCGTGTGCGTGTGTTAGTTTCCACTAGCCCTTGTCTAATTGTTCTTCAAACCCTTTCTACTCCGCCGGTAGTGATGAAAGTCCTCACGTCCCTGTCAACATTCGGGGTCACTGTTCATTTTTATTTTTGCCTATCTGAACGGTGTGAAATGGTATCTGGTAGTTTTAATTTGCCTTTTCCTGGTCACTGTTGAGGTCCAGCACACACATACACCCCTGTCTCCCGTCTCCTTTTTCTATACTTGTGCTGACTTCTTTTCTCCTGACACCAATATTAGAGGTTGCTGCCTCTCCCTGTTTTTAAGCATTAAGATCTGGGCAGTGCAACCCGACAACTGAAATTTGGTGTCTTGTCTGAAATTACAGGATGTTCCTCAGGCCTCTGTGTTTCCATGGGAACAAGTAACAGTCATCCTTCATGATTAGGTGGTATCCATGGCAACCAAGCCAGCAGCATTTGAATGAAACCGATTTTATTTTATTTATTTTTTGCAAACACATCAAGGTTAAAATGCATTTCTCTGACTATGGACTGTGAGAGGCAAACTGAGGACTTCAGAGGGGAGGGGGTGGGGGAAGGGGATAGCCTGGTGATGGGTAGTAGGGAGGGCACGTATTGCATGGTGCACTGGGTGTTATACGCAAACTAATGAAGCATCAAACTTTACATCGGAATCTGGGGATGTACTGTATGGTGATTAACACAATATAATAAAATAAAATAAAAAAAAAAAGCATTTCTCTGGCTGTGGCTTCCAGGAACGGAAGACAGCCTGGTGTTCCTGGTAAAATGGAGACTCTTTTGACCTCGTGGTGGCAAGGGGATCCAGGACCGGCTTGTCCTGTGGCCTAGTTTTGCAGGTTGGGAGCCCCGAGGTCATGTGGAGGTCACAGAGGGAGTCTGAGCTGAGGGGAGTCTCCTGGACCAGTGCTCCAAGGTCTAGGGGTGCCAGCTTCATGCTGCACAGTGTTAGGTCACTTACCCTGTCTGGGATTCTGCACTGTGTTACTTAGACCTTTGGGGAGCACAGGGCCTGAGCCTCCCAGGGTCTGCTTCCCCAAATTAGAAAAAAAGTACTGCTAAATCAAAGGGCATAGGCATCTATGTTTTTGTCAAGGACTCAGGCTAAATCCCTGCAGGCAGAATTATGATGGGGGGAGGCGGTCAACTTTCCATATTCTTTGCCTGTGTAAAATAGAGAGGGTTTGTTTTTTTGTCTTTGCTTTCGTTTTGGTGGCGGAGAATAGAGATAGTCCCTGCTTTAACCCCCCTGACTCATTGGGTTGTGGATAAATCAGGAGCTCAGAGACGGAAAGGGCCTGGCCTGGGGTCACACAGCAGAGGCCAAGTTGAATCCTGTCTCCTGGTGCCAGCCTTGGGCTCCTCCCGCTGCCCCAGGCACCGGGCACCTTCAGCCTTCTGTGAGGTCCTCAGTGCGTGTTTGGGGGGACAGTTGAACGAGCTTCAGCATGTACTCTTACTTCCTACCTGGTGGAATTTTAGAGGAAGTCATTTTTGCCTCCGAGGACTCAGTCTCCTCATCTGGAAAATGGAGCGCACCACAGCTGTCCAAGTTGTCATGGTGGGGATTCCATCTGAATGGGTCCAGATCTGGCCTTCTCAGTGGGGGCAATACTGCCCCAAGTGGACGGAAAGAAATTGGCTCTTGGAAGGGAAGGGGCAAAAAAATTCTGACTCTTTCTCTGTTTGAACCCAATATACGGACAGTAAGTACGTAAAGACAGCTACTGGATATGTGGTACTAAAGTTTCATGGGGAGGGGGATCTGGGGAAAAGATGTCTAAAAAGACCCCTCAGAAGAAATGATAGTGAGTAGAAGGCAGAGAGATGCTGGCTCAGAACTCAGTGATCCACAAGGCTATTGTTCACTTTGTGTTTTGAGCCTGTGGCAGGCTTGGGAAAGCCGTTTGGGGTGTCGGATCAGGAGATAGCCTGGCTCGGCCCAGACCCTGCCTCTGAGGACCGTGAGCACACACGGCTTCTTTCCTGGCCTGCCCTCCTCATCCCTCCATAAAGGAGCTGTCTCCGCTCCACAAGCGGGGGCTGGGTCTTGGGCAGCTGGGATCCCGCCTGGTGGATCCGTCAGGGTCCAGCAGGAAGCAGATGGCACTTACGCTAGGATGATTTGAGGTGTGGGCGGGTGTGGGCAATCATGAAGAGGAGTGCGGGACCCCAGAGCTAGTGACAACCGGGAATGATCTACTAAGGCTTAGGGAGGGGAGGTGTGCGAGAGCTGGGAGATGGGCTCATCTTGATAGTAGCTGGGACCCTTAGTGGAGGGAGGGAGGGAGGCAGCCAGCCTGGGCGGCTCTCCCTCCCCTGATCTCCCCGCCAAGGCCCCCCGCCGCCACTGGCCTAAAAACCCCATGGAAGCTGGGGGCCCCAGAAGCTCGGTTGGTGGGGTCCACATAGGTCAGCTCCCTGGAGCAGAAGGCAGGGTGGAGAAGAGTGGAGAATGGAACTGGGGCCAGTGGAAGCTACCTGGAAAGGTATAAAGGTTCCTCTTGGGTTTCCTCTGGAGGGCAAGACCCTGTCCTGGGCATGGGCTGGGAGGCGGGAGAGGTCAGAGAGAACTGGCTGCTCTGTGCAGGAGGGAGAGCGGACTCCCATCCTGTCCTGCCCTGCAGCCCCCTTGCTGCATATCTGCCTTCTGACAGGGATATGGGGCATGGCTAGGGCTTCTGAATTGAAGTTTAAGGCTATTTTGGGAGCACCTGAGAGAGTCTTTGCTCTAGACCTATTGGGTTAGAGGCTAATGGACAAGCTCCTTTCCTCCGCTCTGAGCTTCCTCATCTGTGAAATGGGTGGTTGGTGCAAGCAGCCCCTGAGAGCCTCCTGGCTCCGACCTAGGAGGCAAGAGGCGGTATTCTGCACAGGTTGTGGGGAATGTCAGTCTTGGTCTCAGAAGAGAGGCAGCCTTGCTGGGCTGCCCATGCCCTACAGTTGACTCCCTGTATGTCTTGCTTGGAGCCATGAGGGCCCAGCTGCCCAGGAAGGGGCGGTGGAGCTATATTTGTGTGTGTGTCTCTGTGTGTGTGTGTGTGTGTGTGTGTGTGTGTGCGCGTGCTGGGGGAGTGAGGGAAGTTCCCGAGGGGCTTCTGAAGGCTGAGCACCCTGCCTCACACATGGTAGGACACAGTGGGTAGAGTGGACCCCCAGGGGGAGGTGATGGGCGTGGGATACTGGTGGGGGAGAGGTGAAGGTAGACTGGGGAGCTCAAGAAGAGATTTTCTCGGGAAACCTCCAGAAAGAGTGGGTGTCTCTGAGAGTGTGATGAGCGGGGACCGTGGACGAGGAGGGAGGAAGGTTCTCAGCAAGAAGTACCACAATCGAGGCGCCGAAGCCCTCAGAGATCGTGGTCACTGGGCTGAGGAGGAGCCGAGTGGAGGAAGCTTTTCTGGACAAGGTGGCCCAGGGATGGCTAGTGCACATCTGGACCTGGTATCAACCCCTGCCTTAGGTCTACCTGGTACCTGGTGGTCAGCTCCTCCTGAACCCATCCCCATGGGTGGCCCACCTCCCCGAGGCCCAGGGTGGCACTGCCTGCTTGGCCATCAGCCGGGGCTCAGTACTGGAGCCCGTCCTAGGGAGTGACAGGCTCCACTCTGGCCTTGCACATGTCTAAAGACGCTGTCCAATCTGGCTACAAGGAGGGAATGGATCGGAAGGGGTAGACATTGCCCCTAGTAGCCCCTTCGGCCTTCTGGAAAAGCCTGCTCCTCGTCATCTGTCCTGTGTATGTGCACACGTCCACCTGTCCTCACATGGACGTGTCCCTGGGGATAAGTCTGCGTGGGTACACGCATAGACGTGGACGTGCGTGTGCGTGTGCTGAGCGTGCACCCGACTGTGTGTGTGTGTGCGCGCGCGCGCGCATACCAAGGAAATCTCCGCTCTATCCTTTTTCTTCCTTACAAACCAACAGGCCTTTCCTGAGCACCCCCTGCGTCCCAGGCTCCACACAGGGCACTAGGGACGTGGAGATGCAGGCAGCTTGGGCCTGGGCCTTAGGGTTCCACAGTCAAGCAGAGACACACACACACACACACACACACACACACACACACACACACACAGGCACACGCACTGGGTGCAATATAAGAATGTTGATAGGAAGATTGGCCTGGCTGTAGGAGCCAGAAGGGGTCCAACAGCGGGGGGCAGAGGGGTCACCAAGGGTCTCCTTGGAGGCCTGTAGGATGGGATGGGCCAGAGTCCTCTGTGGGGGGGTCCCAGCCAGAGCTCTGAAAAGAGGCAGCTGGTGCCGAGCATGGCAAGCATGGTGTGGGGGAACAGCCGGGAAAGCGGACAGCTTGCACTGACCTGGGAGTTTTTGAACAGACATGCCCAGGTCACGGCCATAAGTTTTAAATGAGTCATCACCACTTAAAAATTATAATAGTTCATATTTTAAGCAACTCAGATTTCCAGCTTCTCTGGAACTGTGGGAAGCCGTAGCCGCACTGGGTCCCCCATGGCTACACTGAATAACCAGCTGGCTGCTACTCTTGATCCTGGGAACTGCCAGCCCTTGCACTTCCATCAAGTTTAAGGCCTCTGGAAAAGAAGGGCCATATTAGAAGCCAGAGATCCCAGATTCTCATGTTTGAAGGGACTACTTGTATACCTCCAGTAACAGGTAGCTCATTATGTCACAAGATATATGACTTGAAATGCAGGTTTTAGGAGACCTTTTTTTTTTTTTTTCAATTGGGGTGGGATGCCTGGATGGCTCAGTCGGTTGGGCGTCTGCCTTCGGGTCATGTCATGATCTCGGGGTCCTGGGATCAAGCCCTGCATCAGGCTCTCCACACAGCAGGGAGTCTGCTTCTCATTCTCACTCTCCCTCTGTGCTCTCGTTCTCTCTCTCAAATAAATAAAATCTTTTAAAAAATCGGGGTGTGTGTATACATATTACATAAAATTTTCCATTTTAATCATTTTTAAGTGTACAATTTAATGGCATTAAGTATATTTATGTGCCGTATATTATGTGTTATGTGACCATTGCCCCATCTGTTTCCCACTCTTTCCCATCACTCCAGACAGAAACTCTTATCAGTAAGCCATACCTTACCCATCCTGCCTGTCCCCTGGTTACCTCCAGTCTACTTTCCTTCTCTAGGAATTTGCCTAGAAGGTGTTTCCTGTAAGTGGACTCATACAATATTTGTGTTGACTTTTGTTGCTCAGTGTGTTTTCAAGATTCGTCCATATTGCAGCGTGTATCAGAACTTTTGTTCCTTTCTGTGATGGAACAGCCTTCTGTTGTATGGATCTCCCACACTGTACGCATCCATTCATCTGTGGATGAACTCTTGACTTGCTTCCACCTTTTGGCTGTTAGGAATAACGGTGCTCCACACATTTGCATACAAGTCTGTGTATGTGTCTGTGTCCCTATCTTCAGGGCTTTGGGGTATATATCCAGGGGTGGAATTGCTGGGTCATGCAGTAATTCTGTCTTTAACTTTCTGGGGAAACCGCCAAACTATTTTCCACGGTGAGTATACTATTTTATGGGGACCAGTTGTCTGTTGTCCTGGCCAGGATGGGAATGACAGGAGGGCCTGACTGAGTGGCCTTGATGGTCCGTCCTCACCCTCTCTCTCCCTCTGTTGACAGAGTCGCCCCAGGAAAGGCCAGGCTCCCGGCGCAGTCTGCCCGGCAGCCTGTCAGAGAAGAGCCCCAGCATGGAGCCCTCGGCCGCTACGCCGTTCCGGGTCACGGTAACTATCTCTGTGTCACCATCGCCACCTGGCCTGGGGTGCTGCTCTGCGACCCCGCGGGCCCCCTTCCTGGAGCCTCACGGACCGGGAAAGCATCCAGCCTCCCTTGTTCTAGGTATCCGATCGCTCAGCTGCTCCCCTCTCGGTGGCTCAGCCTGGGGGCCACGTGGGGGTCCCATCCTGTGAGGGAGGGGGCAGACAGAGAACAGACGGCCCTGCAGCCATGGGGCCCAGAGCAAGCTGGCTAGGGGAAAGAGAGTCTAGTGCTAGGCCAGATAAATACAGCCTCATGTGTGCACAGACACACCACCCTTCCTCGACTCTTAAGATGGCACTGTTCTTATTTTTGCATGTTAATATCTGTCATGTTACAGCCTGTGGTGTGGCGTACTTTAATTGCTGTGTTTTTTTTCTTTCTTGGAGACACATAAAAGAATGCTGTATCTTAAAACTGATGATGTCTTGGAATTGGCAAAACCCAGCATATATACTTTAGCTGGTGATTTTAGTGGTCCCACCAGCATACACTTTTTTCTTACAAACCTAAACAACTTTATGCAAACAGAACGTGGTGACCCTTAACATCTGACTCTCTATGTCCTTGCCGAGCACGCACAGTTTTGCATCCCTTTTCTTCCCCATTCAGCATGTTACCATGTGCTCCTCTGTCCAGAGCTCTGTTGGCCACTAGAGGCACGGAGAATTGGTAGACAGGGAAAAGTAGTAGCCAGGGTCTCTTCCCCTGGGAGCTCATGGTCTACAGTAAAGATGGATGTTTGATCATTAGCTCATCCATCCATTTATAGCAGTTTTTATGGCATGCCAGCTGTGTGCCAGGCACCATTCTTGAGACTGGGGCTCAGTGGGAGGAGTTGGCCACGAGAGCAAAGGTAGACAAAGCCCCTGAATTTATGGGCTCGCATTCTGATGTTCAGGTTATGTGCTGTGAAGAAAATCAGGCTGCTGTGATAGAGGAAACCAGGAGGGCTTCCTGGAGGTGGTGTGGTCGAGAGGTGATATTTGTGCTGAGTCCCAATGGATGAGGAGCCAGCCCTACGGGGAGCAGGAGAAAGAGGGTTTTGGGTGGAGGGAACAGAGAGAGCACAGGCCTGGCTGTCATCGTGCAGTGTGGTATCAGGGCTCCGGGTGAGCTAGGAGTGACTAACTGTTCCCTGTGCATTGGGAAGGGTGTGCCCCAGAGGCTGACTTTTGAGCTGGGTCTTGAAGGGTCGGTAGAAATCGGGTAGTCAGGGACAGTGAGAGAGGGAGTTCCAGGTAGGGGGAACAGCAGCTGCAAAGACACAGAGGCACACTAGAAATTGATGTGTTTGTGGAATGGCAAAATGCTCGGTGGGACTGGAGTTGAGTGGTATGGAGGACAGGGTAGGTAGGAGGCGAAGCTGGGAAGCTGGGCTGAGTCTGTGTCGGGTGGTGCCTCAAGTGCCCGGCTAAGGGGATGGATGGGGCTTTCCCCAGGGCAACTGATTCTCTAACCTGTTTGTGTGTCATAAAAATGTTGGGAAGCTAGGTTCTTAGGTCCCCTCAAGAGCTCACAGCAGGGGGCCAGGGGCAGAACCCGGATACCTGCATTTTAACCAGCGCCCCAAAAGGTGGTTGGGAGTGTCAGGTTCTGAATCAGCCTTGGGCAGTGAGGAGGAAAGGAAAGCCTGGGCTGAGAATAGATTCAGGGTCCCCTCCCCTGGGTGTGGCAGGGGCCCCTGGGAGACCATCTCCAGCCTGCAGCGAGGGCCAGGACGCTGACACCTGGGTGACCCTGACACCAGTCAACTGTAGCTGAGGCCGAGTCCTGCCTTCCCCAGGCTCTTGGGGGCCAGAGCCACTGGGGCCAAGCCTTCAGGCGCCTTAGGGAAAAATGACTAATAACGTAGCCACCTGCCCTGTGCTTCTGGTCTGATATTCATGATCTTTTTTAATCCTCGAGACAGCCCTGAAGCTGACACTTTGATCACCCCATTTCACAGATGAGAAAATTGAGGCTCAGAGAGGGGATGTCACTCAGCCAAGCTCCAAATGCCAATAAATGGTAAAGCCGAGATTGAGACCTAGCCCGTCTGATGCCAGAGCATGAGCGTGCGCTCCCGGCTGTGATGAGAGCCATTGCCCCGCACCCTCCCGGAACCTCTCATTGTGGCTTTTTCCCTGTTCCCTCTCCTTTCACTGCTCTGATAGAGGTATCATCACACCTTGACGTGGCTGTCACTTGTAGCTCTTTAATTGCTGGGTAGGCTTGGCGTCTTCCTTGCAGTGACATCTTCTCTCTGTGTACTGGTGTAGAAACCACACGTGGGGCGAAGCCAGCCCCAGCCTTCTGGGCCCCCAGGCGTCGGGACTCAGGGTCCTGCCTGCATGGCCGGCTCTGCACGCTGGAAGGCGTGTTCCTTTGTCATTTTCCCCACTTGTCACAGCAACCTCGAGGGGAGGTACCATGAGTAGCTCCATTTCGCAGATGAGGGAACTGAGGCTGGGGGCTGTGAGGTCGTGCCACACCGCTCTGGAGTGATGGAGTCAGGGGTGGACGCCAGGACTGTTGGACACCTGTGTATTTTGTCCTTCTCTGGGCAACTTGGTCCTTTTCTGTGTGTGGCAGTTAAAGAAAGGGATGTGAGTTTCTTTCTTTCTTTCTTTTTCTTCTTTTTTTTTTTTTAATATTTTATTTATTTATGCGACAGAGATAGAGACAGCCAGCGAGAGAGGGAACACAAGCAGGGGGAGTGGGAGAGGAAGAAGCAGGCTCATAGCGGAGGAGCCTGATATGGGGCTCGATCCCATAACGCCGGGATCACGCCCTGAGCCAAACGCAGGCACTTAACCGCCGTGCCACCCAGGCGCCCCTCTTTCTTTTTTTTTAAAGATTTATTTTAGAGAGAGCATGCACCTGAGCAGGGGGAGGGGCAGAGGGAGAGAAAGGGAGAGAGAATCTCAAGCAGACTCTGTGCTGAGCGCAGAACCTGACGCGGGCCTTGGTCCCACGGCCCTGAGATCATGATCTAAGCCAAAATCAAGAGCTGGACACTTAACCGACTGAGCCACCCAGGCGCCCCAAGGGGCGTGAGTTTCTGTCCTGGGCTAGTGCTCAGAGTTCGAGGTGCTGGAGAGCTCAGAGGTAGGGATCTGGGTTCAAATCCTGGCTCTTCCATGACCTGTGTGACCTCGTTAGTCACTTAGCCTCTCTAAGCTTTGCGCCCTTATCAGTACAGCGTGGAATGCCCACCCTTCCTTGAAGGACTGTGGTGGACCTTCGTGAGTCTTGGCGCATACAGGCCCAGGTCTGACCCAGGGTGGACACTTAATGCAGAAAATCCATCACTATCCTTGGAATTGTGTTTCCCTTTTGGCTTTAGAACAATACAGTGCTAGGGAGGGTCAGGGTGGAGAGCAGAGGACAGGAGGGTGGGCAGTGTGCCTGCCTTGGGTGCTGGGGACACACTTGCACCCAGACCCTGTGAAGGACCAGAAGCACACCCTCTTCCCTGCCCCGGCTTACACTTGCTCACATGTGTTCCCACAAGCCACATCCTCACGCGCTTGGCTGACTGCTGCTCTGTGCAGCCCCCGGAGGGAACTTGGGGAACATGGTTTTGCCTGGGGGAGGCAGGAGAGACAGGATATACTTGAATAACTGGTGTCTCTGCTGCCATTTGAAACTCGGGTGACAGGATGTCACCACCTCTTACAGAAGTGCCCCTTTGCAACCGTGTACTTTAATGGAGAACCACCAAGTTCTGTTGTCTAGGACTTACCCTCTCCCTCCTCCATGAAGACTAGAGCCTGGGCGGAGCTGGACCTGTGCAAGCTCACCATCCAGCTAGGTGCGGGCCACTAGGACCACACAGTGCTAGCGGGCTGGCATGTGCCCTGAGAGCTGCGGAGGACCCTGGACGAGGGTAGGATGGGGAAGGAAGCTGGAAGCAGGTGACCAAATGGACCTCCTGCCCATCTCTGGCCTTCAGCTCTCAGGCTCCGAAGAGATGATGAGGCCAAGACTCAAACCCAGATCTGTCTTCTCTGTATCAGTAGGCAATCCTGGAAGGGAGAGAGGGCCAGAGAGGGCAGGCAGGCAGCAAGCTGGGGGCCCCATATCTATACAGACTGTCAGGCTGGGTCCAGAGGCTCTGCATGGGCCCATTTCCCTTCCCAAAGCCCAGAGACCATTAGCACAGCGGCACGCGGCCCCCTGTCACCTGTCACTCCATGTTGGGAATTCATAGTTTGATTCGGGGGGAAGGCAGTGGTGACTGTTCCTGGTCTCCCCACAGGTCCCCTCAGCCCACCACCTTCCCCAGACCCAACCTCCCCTGGTGTAGGCTGGGTCCTTCCCTTCTCCCTCCTCTGCCCCCACCCCTTCCCATCGACCTTGAGGAAAGCTGGCGGGGCTGGGGTGTGGGAGGTGGCAGAGGCTCTGGGAAACTTGACAGCCAATTGATTCCTCCTCGGGAAGTTGAAAGTGGAGAATTGTGTTTGAAGGTTTAGCTGAAATTAGGTCTCAGGGCTATTTTTTGCAAGATGGAGAAGGAGAAGTGTCAGGGAGGGGAAGGCCCAGGGGGTTGGAGGAAACTGCAGATAAACTCAGTACTGGGTTGATTGCAGATGCTTCTAGAAGGGGGTCTTAGTTCCTTTCAATCACCCACTCATTTGGGCGCCCCCTCGCTGGTCTTGAAGCTGTGGTGGGGGCGTGGCTGGGGTGCTGTGGGAACCCAGCACAAGGGGCAGTCCCCGTTGGCTAGGAAGGGTAGGGAAGAATTCCTAGAGGAGGCATCTGAGAGGAGGCTCAGAGGGGCCGAGTTTTGAGGGATGTGTAGGAGTTTGTCAGGAACAAAGGAAAAAGAGTATTGCAGTTGGGGGAGACAGAAGCGAATCGAGATAAGCCAATGGCCCCATGGGATTAGAGTGTTGAGTGAGTTGAAGGCATGAAGTGGGGGTGGCGGGGGAGGAAAGTGAGTGGGTGCAGGCTCTGGACTGTCCCCTGTGGGACACAGGAGCGCTCGCAGGAGATGCTGGGAGAGCGTGGAGTCAGCAGGTCTCTGGAATGTGGACTTCAGGATTCCCCAGCTACTCACGCCCCTCTTCCCGCTCCTGCAGTGTCTATGCACCTTCCCCATATTTCAGCTGTCTTCCTGTCACGCCCACAGGAACAGGCACATGGACATAAACATGCAGGCCTGTGAGGGACCCCCTCCACAGCACCCTTGAGGGCTGGTGGAGATGGTCATGAAGCCTTCCGTGTATGGAGGAAGGACTGAAGCTCAGAGAGGGGAGGCTACTTTCCCAAAGTCACACAGAGTATCTGGGACCGGGCCTGGAATTGGGACCGGGCCTGGAATTGAGCCCGGGTCTCTCAGTTGCCCCCATTCAGTGCTCCTCATGCTTTGCCAGCTCCGGCCCTCTCTTCCCTGCAGTTGAGACCTTCTCCCTGCCTCCATCGGGTTTCCTGGGAGGAGAGGCTGAAGGGAAAGGGCATTTGTGGCTCCTGCCCACTCCTGGGCTGCCTCTCTGCCCCCACTGGTGCCCCTTCTCAGGGAGGGTGACTCTAGTTAGGCGTTGGGGTGGTGGACAGAAAAGCTGGTCAGGCTCACAGATCAGACGAGCCAACGCTGTCACTTGCACACGTGGCAACACTGAGGCCCAGAGAGGGGATCCTGTCAGGGCTCGCTCCACTCCTCGGGGCTCCCCTTGGCCCATCTCGGATGCGCATTCATGTGGGACACGTCTATGTCTGTGGCCCCCAAGCCGCCATGGGGAGGTCAGCATGCAGCTGTGGTTGGCCATGACAAGACAGTGGTGCTGAACCCGGGTTTGGGGTCCCTCCTCACAGTACCCTGATCGGTTGAGCCCAGTGAGCTGGAGACTCCCTGCCCGGTATCTGGCAAGTGTTCCCCAGATGAGAGGGTGGTAGAAAGAGGCTTCCTCCACCCCTGCCATTCACGGCGCCTAATTGTTATTAAACTGTTCAAACCCAAAAGGGAAATTACTATCATTTTGGTCTGTGCCCACCTTCTGCAGGGAGAGGCTCCTTTCCTGCAGTGGGAATGCAGGAGATGGGGACATTGTCCCAGACAACCCGGGTGCAGGAGCTGGCCAGGGAGGCCAGGGTGGACCGGGACGCTCTTCGGGTCAGGGGTGTGGGATGAGGGGCTCTTTGGAATGTCCTGAACCTGAGGGCGGGCTGTGGTATTTGGTAGGGTTCAGAGGCTGCCGGCCCCATTACTAAATGGACGGTATCACTGCCTGACTCTGAGCCTCTCCTTCCCCATCTGTAAATGGGGACAGAAGCCCCTTTCTCACAGAGTGGCCGTGAGCGCCCCGTGCCTGGGACAAGGGAGGCATTCAGCGGGGGTTCACACCCTGTCCCTCGTTCCGGTGGGTGGGGCTCACTCCTACCAGACACCTTCCCCCCAAACCCTCAGGTAATCAGACAGACACTTCCCTTCCCACCCATCATCTGCTGCCCCAGTGCGACACTGCCTTTGACAGAGTTTCCAGGGCTCAGCCCTGGCACCAGGAGGTGGAGGTGGGTAAAGTGACACCTAAGCGGCCAGAGACCAAGTTCCCAGGTGGTGAATGCAGATGGAGGGAACTCAAGATGTCTGCACAGGGCCATTTTCCACCAGTTGGGGGCAGCAGAGGGCAGCGAGTGGCCGCCTGGACAGCCACTCCCAGAGGAGAGCTGGAAGTTCCAGGGGTTCGTGTGCCCCTCAGGGCCACAGGGGCCCGGCTGAGCTAAACTACTAGCCTCAAAGCTCACCACTGGGTGGAGGAAAGAACTCAAATCAAGGAGTGCCCGTGGACAGCTGAGCCTGGCCCTGGTGGCTGAGCTGACTGGACCCGGGTTGGCCAGAGAGCTGGGGACCCGGGAAAGAGGACCCTGATTAGGGACATTGGAGGCAGGCAAGGCCTGGGGTGAACACAGCCTTCTGGCAGGAGGAGAGGCGCAGGCTGAGGCCGGCCAGCCCGAGGGCCGCCAGGCTGGCCAATAGACACTCCATCGTGGCTGTTCTATGACAGTTCGCATGTGCCTTGTTCCAGCCTCACCAGGACTTTGAAAGAGAGCAAAGCTGGTCTTTTGGTAGAGGTGGGGTGGTGGTCAGAGCCTGGGCTGAAAGTCCCGCGGATATGGGTTCAAATCCCAGCTGTCAGCCCCTGGCCGTTTGTACAGTGTTGAAGTTCTTGCAGAGCCTGGCCCACAGCACCAGCCCGGGCTCTGCCAACCACGGTGTTACTCTCTCCATTTTACAGATGAGAACACTGAGGCCCAGAGAGGGGAGGTGCGTTGTCCCAGGTCACACAGCCAATTGGGGACAGAGCTGGTATTGGAACCTGGGCCTCCTCATTTCCCTGCCTCATCTGGTCTTGGCCTTGCCTCCAGCTAGCATGCCCCCCGCAAGGGTCAAAAGGTGTTTGTGCAGGGCAGACATTCCAGGCTTGGAAGGGAACTGCTCCCCTTGTCCCACCCCATGCTGTGGCCCCTGCAGGCTCTCTTCTGGGGAGGGGGGCAAGAGACTGGATGTGGGGGGGCGCAGGGCTCAGATGCCTTCACTTCCCCACCCCGTCATGGTCTGAAAATGAAGCAGTTGCCTCTGTCACATCAAGTGGCATTTGGGTTGGATTATAGACATAATTATCTCTGAGTCTTCGGGTGGGAATTGTTTCCAAAGCCAGGAGGCCCTCTTTGGAGGTGGCAGCAATGACATCTGTTTCCGATACAAGGCCCCGCATTGGGATGAGTTACTTTTCCTGTGGAATTGCTTAAAGAATGCCTAAAACAAGCCATGATTGTTACTGCCCTACTCCAGCATCTTAGATGGTTTGGGGGGGCATGCAGCTCCCCCCACCAGCGCCCCCAGGCCTGTCCCAGCCTCAGGGCCTTCCTTCCTACAGGCTGGTCCTGTCCTCCCCATTTCCCTGAGAGAGCTCCTTCCTGCCTCCACGCTTCCCTCACTCCAGCAGGCATCCCCTCCCCTAGGCTTCGGAGCACAGACTGTGACTTAACCATCTACTAGACGGTGACTTTCTCAAGGGCAGCCACTGTTTCTGATTTATCTGAACCCTGGGCATTGAGACGGGGCCTCATTTGTGGTGGGCACCTGGATGGGCTTGTGCAGTGAAGGTGTGTGAGAGAGACAGAGGCAGAGAATGAATTCGGTGAATGAGTGCAGGCTGGGGAGGGGAGGGGAGGGGAGCCGAGATCTTCTGGCTTCTGAGAGCCCCACTTGGTGTCTCTGGGGCTGAGTAGCCACCCATCTGGGGAGGAGAGGTCAGGACAAGCCACCCAGACCAGCACAGAGCCCTGGCAAGGACACCGGCCCTTGTTGTGAAATTGACCTTGACTCCACCCCATGGGTTCCCATGATCCCTCAGGGGCAGGACTCCCAGGTGAGCCAGTCCTGCAGATGGTAAATCACCCAGAAGGAGAAATAGCCTATAAAATCCTCTCCCAAAATGGTGTGTTTTGTATCCTGTAGTGAAAAGGGCTTTAAAAAGCATTGCTCACTCAGGTGGATTTATGGGTTTGCCACCCGCCTCTCGCCTCTCCCTCCCACTAACATTTACTTGTCCCTGGGGCTGGGGCACCCTGGGGTCCTGGTGCTCCTTGGTGGCTCTTGGTGCAGGGAAAAACAGGATAGCACCTCTTCCCTGCCTTGGTGCCCAGGGGCTACTCCAGGCCAGCTGGGTGCTTGAGGGCCGGGCAGGGGGAGGATCTAACTTTCCAGAAGCTCCCTGTGGCCCAGCACAGAGCCAGAGTCCCCACCAGTAACACCCTTCCTTCCTCCAGAAGAGTCCTCCCATCTGTTGTCACCTGCAAATGGGTCACCAGGGAGGGGAATGATGGCATGCCCACACTGGGAAGGATTTAGACCTTGGCTAGACCAATCCCCGCGTAGTAAGGATGGGGAAAGTGAGTCACAGAGAGGCTAAGGTGGCTGCTTAGAGCCTCACAGTGTGATAATGGGATTATGGAAGAGCTTGGGCTCTGGCACAGATGATCTGGATTGACCCCAGCCCTGCCACTTCCTAGCTGTGTGACCCTGTGAAAGATGCTTGATCTCTCTGAGCCTCCGTTCTCTCATCTGCATGTCGGATTGTGAGAATTAAACGAGGTAAGTACTGTAAATCTCTAATATAGCGCTTGAAGCTTAGACAGGGCTGAGTAAGTACATCTGGTTTACTCTTATTAGCATGTTGGAACAGTCCTCATTATTATTAATAGCAAAGCTGGGTTTTGGACTCACATTTCTTGACTCTGAACATGGTTTTCTTGCCACTCTGCCAGGCAGTCTCTGCTGAGAGTGTTCGTTCATGCGAAGCATACAGAGCATAGGACCTGAGGACTAAGGACAGACGTCAGTGAGTCACCCCAGGAAGACTGGTCTTGTGCTAGGACCTCAGGCAGGGCCTCAAGGGAGGCAGAGGGAGAAAGTGGAGATCCTGCTGCAGGGGCGAGGCTCCCTGCTGGAGTCAGCTTCCCTGCAGCCAGGCGGCCCTCGGTGCTGGACTCCCCACCCCGAGGTCAGAGCTGGCCAAGGGCTTAAAGAGCTGATGAAGTGTTTGTGGCTGTCCAGACCTCTGGGACAGGCTGTTCATGCTAAGGCAAGTGTTGGCTAGCCGGACGATTTATGGGGCAGTGAGTCACTCCCTGGCTGCTCTGGGTTATCACATCCCTTCCTGAGACCTCAGAAATGCGTGTCTGATTTCTGTTCACTGAGGCCACTTGGTCCTGGGCACTGGCACATGTCAGGAGGACCTCTCTTGTCCTCATTCTCCCCCTTCTATCTGCCCTTATTCACCCTCTTCCCAACCAGGTGTCCCCTTCCTTCTTCCTCTCAGACTTCCTTAGGGGACACCTTGAGCTGGATGTCCTCTGCACTGTGTGTGTGTGGGGGGGGGGTTGCCCTGTGTTATCAGCATGGGCTCAGGTGGTGGTGTTCTGGAGGTCAGAGGGACCTGTGATCACTCCATGGGCCTCTGAGGCAGCCGGACTTATGGCTTTCCTACCTCTGTGCTGTTACCTGTGCTGTGATTCTGCCTGGAATGCTCATCTGTGGCTTCCCCACCCCAGATAATCTCAGCAAGACCACCCACTGCCTCACTTTCAATGTTTCTATTAAGCTCTCAAAAGCTGTCTCCGCCAGCAAGCCCACCCAGATTGACCACAAGTGGAATCCCTTAAAAAACCTCCCAGGGCATATTCTCACCTTTCTCCTTTTTCTTTCGTATCATAAATATTTAGGAATACCTGCCGGGTGTCCTGCACTGGGAACCCAGGCCACCATGGCCCCCACCATCCTATGAAGGAGGGAGGCATGAAATAAACACATGTATAATTACAACTGTGTAAGTCTGCAGAGTGACCTGGTCTAATCCGAGGGCACCTGGTAGATCCCTGAGGAGTGACTACGAGGAGAGACTAAAGGGTGTGCAGGATCCCGTGGGCAAAGGGGGCCTCCGTTCCAGGCTGTGGGAACAGCCTGTGCCAAGGCCCCGTGGGGAGTGTCCGGGAAGGGCCAGCGCCGCCTCTCCAGCTGGACTGTCGGATCCTTGAGGGCAGAGAGTCCCTTCCAGGACTCAGCACATGGGGAGGCTCAGGGAATACACCCCGAATGAGCCTTGACCAGCAGTCTTCCCCATCAAAGGCGATTTGGGTCCCACAGTTTGCTTTGGTAAACTTCTGCCCTCTGTTTCCTTCTGGCTAAGGGCAGGCTGGCCCCTGCTGGTCAAAGTCCAAGCAATAAAAACCATGACAATGACCGTGATGATGATAGTAGCTAACATTTACCAAGTGCCGGGAAATGGGCTAAGTTCTTCACATGCATGATCTCATTGACTTGTAACAACAAACTTGAGGTGACTACCGTTGTCCTCCTCCTACAGAAATTGAAACAGACTTGGATGGTTAGGTCACCGGCCTTGGGCCCATAGCCATTAAGTGGTAGAACCCTTTGCTACCATGCCTCTTGGGAGAGAGGGCATGAAAAGTATTTGCATTTTATCTGCATTCCTAGAGATTGAGGTAACCCTAGGGCCAAGGTGGGGTTTTAGGTATGATGATGGCAGAAGGAGAAATGGGGCAGGAGTCTCCAGCTCTGGGTAGGGCTGGGGCCCTGAGGAACAATGTGTGGGGCTGCAGGACTCCCAAGAAAGCACATGTTCAGGGAGCTGGGAAGGCCAGTTTCCAGGGTGTGGGAGAAGCAAATAGGATGTTGTGAGATCCTGGTACAAAATAAGGGCCCACACACGGATCAGGGGAACTATGGTAGCAGCGGCATTTTCTCCCCTTGCACCCGAGATTTGCGCTCCTAGCTCATTGAACGTTGCTTTCTGGACCACTTTCCCTTCCCGCTGTGGTTGTGCACGTGAACACATATGGGCTGGTGTTTGGCCCGTGTGTCATTCTGTGTGTGCCTGGTGACAGCTCAGTATGTATGTGTATTTGTATCTTTATTTGCATGTTTCATGACTGTGTGTGTGTATTTTCATGTGTGCTGGTCAATGTGCGTGTATCTGTGTGTGGTGGTGGTGAGGAGACTGGTATGTTTGCACATGCATTTCTTTGTGGGCACACCCTCCCTTATGTGTCTTCATATGCATGCATGTCCTTGAATTGGTGTGCATTTCTCCATGTGAATGTGATTAAGTGTGGTTGTTGGGCCAGGGTGACTGATGTTTAACCAATGAGTGTTTAATGCAAGAGTGACCCTTATGTGCCAAGGTCCAGCCCCCTGCTGGCTCTCATGGCTCATGAATTGGTCCTTTTTTGTATGGCCCAGGTAGTCTGGCTGCCTTCTCCAGGTAAGCTGGAGTGTGGACGTCTGACGTTCAAAGGAGCAGGCAACTGCAGAGGGTTATGTGGGCATAGGGTGGCCTTCGAGTAGGTGGCTACCAGGAAGGCACCGACCTAATCCTGGCTCAAAATGCCTCCCCTCTTTCCCCTGTCACAATGTCTGACCTTCCACCCGCAGTGAGTCATTCCCCAGCTGGGACCTGCTTTGAGGGGTCCATACCTCCCAGGGGAGGAGGCCAGGGAAGTCTGGCAGCTTGCTGAGGGCAGAGCCCCAGGAACAGGGACGGAGGGGCAGGAGGAACCGTGAAGGACTTGGGCAAAGCCGGAGAAGTTGCTGGTACTGTTAGTGCCAGGCCTGGGAGAGCCCAGCTGTGGAAGGCAGCTGCTCTAGCTTCAACTTTATTTGTCTGTTTATTTATTTGTTTGTTTATTTATTATTTTATTTGAGAGAGAGAGAGTATGAGCAGGGGTGGGGGAGAGGGAGAAGCAGGCTCCTCCCTGAGCAGGGAGGGAGCCCGATGTGGGGCTCCATCCCAGGACCCTGAGATCATGACCTGAGCTGAAGGCAGACACTTAACCGACTGAGCCACCCAGGCGCCCCATAGCTTCAGCTTTTTAGAATCACCAGGTATCCATGTTGGAATGGAGCTTGGCGATCACCCAGCCCAGCCCTTACAGTACGGAAGGGAAAACCGAGGCCCGGAAAGAGGAAATGTGGGGAGCCTGAGAGGTTCTTGAAAGGTGGGGTGCTGCAGAGAGCACTGGGTGAGGAGATAGGACGCCTGGGTTCTGCTGTGCTGTTGCCACTGCTTTGTGCAGAGACTCTGGCCAAGTCCCCTGCCCCCTGGGCCTCAGGTGCCTTGTGTGTACCATGTGGGCATTGGCCTGGCTGCCCGATCTGGGCCCTCTCAGCTCTCCCTGTGACTCTGGAAGCAGGACCTCTTCCTGGAGCCTGAGCCTGCTGCCTGCCAGCTGGTGTGCCCAGCAAATCTCCTCTCCTGGGGCTGAGAAAGGTCGAACTATCTAGATGAGGTCCTCCCCTCCCTTTCTTGTGTTTTTAGGCGGGATTTTGGCATCCGTGCAAAGCTGCAGAAAGATACTGAGAGACATACCTGTTAAAAACAGCTTTCTTCCTTGAAGGCTGTTTGGGTGCAGGCCTTAGAGATGGCCCCTGTAGTCGGAGCGGAGCCTGGGCCGAGGGAGAGCCCACTGGGTTCTGCCTCCATCCTGAGCAAGGTCTCAGGCCCGTTCACTGGTCTGGCTGTTGGAAGGGGAGAAGGTGATGAGGGTAGGATGGCGGAGGCAGTGCCAAACAGATGATGGAGTTGGGGGAGGGGACTCACTCTAGACAGAGCACCTGTTATATACTAGGCATTGTGTCCGGTGCTTCACACTCAGGTTCGACGATGGCTCCGAGACCAGTGGTGACATGCCACTTCTGGATGCCCAGGTGGTGGCACTGGAATGCAAACCTGTGGTCCCCTGGGTGCTGCCTCGGTGACTCGAGCATGAGGCATATATGAGGCTGGGCCTGAGTAAGGTGTCCCGGTCCTGAGCAGCCGGGCCCTCACCTGTGGTCAGGGAGAGAGGGCACTTCCCTTCTCTCCTCTGGTCTGGCCTGTGGTCGCGGGAGGTTAGGGCTGAGCTGTCGGTTCCCAGTCTGGCCTTCGGGGCCTGTGTGCGGGTATGTAGAGGGGCCCCACCGTGCCCACCCCAGGGGCTTGAACCCCCAGCTTGGCCACCTAACAGCTCTGCCACTTTTCAGCAAGTGGCTTCACTTCTCTGAGGCTCCATTTCCCCATCCGAAAACCCCAAACATTCTGCATTCTACAGCACACCTCCTCCCTACATTCCCAGGAACAGGCACTGGGCCCTCCTTGGCCTCCCTCCTAGGGCTTGGGAGGGGTCCGGTGAGTGCCATGGGAAGGGACCCGCCAGAGCAGGAGCTCTACAACTGGTCATCTCTCCCCATCAGCATCACTTGGAATTGACCAAAATGGGTGAATGAACAAATCGTGTGTCTGGAATTCTTTAAGGCCCTTGAGAAAGTTTCTTAGAACATCCTGAAGAAGGGGTGAGCAGGGTTGGGGCCAGATGTCAGGATGGTGGCATAGTGGCTGGAAACAGGTGGGGGAGCTGCCGAGAACTTGGGTCCTTCCTGCCAGAGACCCCACAGGCCTCTTGGCCCTCCACCGGGGACTGCCCTGCACTTTGGTTGGTGACATGGACCGAAGCCAGGGTGAGCCGAATGGCTGAGCTGGAACGGGCAGCCGGCCGGCCCAGAGAGGAGCAGAGGCTACACAGCTGTCCCCACCAAGTCCTGCAGGCAGCAGCCTTGGGCACAGGCCCGCGGGGCCTTAGCTGACCTGAGACGGTGCAGGGGGCCGTGGCTGCGGGCTGTGTGAGTGGAGTCCGCACATCCCATCTGGCAGCTCCGTCCTCACAGAGAGCACTGGCTGCTCGCTGAGCTTTAGTCCCTGCTCTCGTGAATGAAAGCCGAGGCCTCCCCCTGAGCAGCCCTGGCCGCCCCCGGCTCCCACACTTTGTACATTGGGAGTCTCTGTGAGGTTGCTGTTGAAAAAAGTGCTTGTTTAAAAGCGTTCGAAACTACCAAACGGAATGCCATTCCGTGGCTCAGGGATCATTTTGCAAGTGTGTTCATTCATCACTAGGCATGACACCAGCCTGTCCCTGCTGCGAGACAGCCTTCGGGCTCCTGGGAGAGCCCAGACAGACTCCCACCCGTGGTGGTCATGTGCCTTCTCAGGGCAAAATCGGTGGCTGCCTTACCGCCAACATCAGTGATCATAAGAGTAAAGACTGTGTGTAGTGGCTTAATATTTACAATTTTACCAGTGATATCTTGCCTCATTTGGTCCTTCCCACAACCCTATAAAATAGATACCATCATGAGCCTATCGCACAGATAGGGATGCTGAGGCTCAGAGCGGGCCAGTGGCTGAGAAGGGGGAACAGGGGGCAGGCAAGCCACTCAGAACTGGCTTCATGGCAGTCCTAGAAAGTGGATCTCAAGAACTCTGCTTTCCCGAAAGAAGGGACCTGATTTGCCCACTGCCTCTCACTAAGGTTGCCTTGGGTTCCGAATAAGGTTTTCCGACTTGAAAATGCTTCTTGAGTTTGGAGCTGCAGCCGCCTCTGGAAATCATGTCCCTGTACCTGCCCATGAAGGGAAAGGAGAAAAGGCTCATTTCCCTTCATCCAGGCCAGGGCTGGGTGAGAAGCTGCCCTTGGCCCTCCACCCCATGAAAGAGGTCAGTAAGCAGGCTGTGAGGCCGGGCAGAGCAGGGAACTGGAGTCTGCAGTCTTGGATTCCTCTTGCTATGTGATTTGGGAAAAGTCCCTTCCCCTCTCTGGGTCTCATTCACCCTTATATCTAGTCTTCTGGAACTGAGTCCCCTTCCACCTGTGGCTTTCTGGGACGAGAGAGCATTTGCTAAGCGCTCTATATGCAGAGCCCTGAGCTGGGTCCTCTGTCCGACACAAAGTCCTTCAGGGTGTGATGGGGGGTTAACAGGGACCTTCCCCATTCCCCTGAAGAATCACTCTCCGAATAGATCTGAGCCCCCTGTCCTTTATTAATCTGCACACTGCTCCCCTCATAGTGTTAATGGCTGTTTTGGTTACTGTGTCTAGCACATACCAGGCTCTCGATAAATGTGAACGAATGAAGTAATGAATTTTACAGAGTCTGAGACCTCAAGGTCACGGTTGGTTTGGTGGGGGATGGTAGGCTTCAGGGAAGACGCAGCTTGTCAGAAGAGCATTAAGCCTAGCCCTAAGGGAAGGGTGGGGAAGAGGAAGTGACACTCCTCCCACTCAACCTCCTAGAAGGAAGAATGCTTTAAAAAAAAAAAACCTCCGAAATAGGATTAAGCTGTCAGTATAGCTACATAATGACTACATAAATTGTGAAAAATGCCTCGTGGTTCTTTGTACCACAAGAGTGTAAAAATTGTGAATTTTCCTCGGTGTAGAAAATAAAAACCAAGACAAAGTACAAGCCCATTGGGGAACTTGCTTGACAACACCTGTGAGAGAAGAACCCATCCAGGTTCGTTGACCAGGTGCCTCTCCCCTCCCCCACGTAACCGGCAAGAGGCCAAGGTTGGGGGCGCCCAGAGCTTACGCGGAAGTGCAGATTCCTGCCTTCGTGCTGAGTTTCCTCCCAGACACCCTACTGTTCCTTGGCCTGCCACCATTGGTGGTCCCTATCCATTAAGGGATTGCTCTCTGGAGGAGGGTCCCTCCTGTGGCCCCAAACACCTAAGAGGTATTTGCTCAACTACAGCTAATTACAGTAGCTTGGGTGACACCGAGTTGCCAAGCGAGAGGCTTTTGGATCCTGCTGCCTGGGAAGGCCTGGATGAGGTGGTGTTTCAGATAGGCCCTAGAGGATGCGCAGAGTTCTGGCAGGTGACCACAGGGATAGATCTCCTATGGATATGAGACCGAGGGAGAGGAAAGTGTAAGGGGGGAAAGATAGGAAAAGGAAAAGCCTGCGGAGGGTGGGCAGAAGAGGGGGGGGGGGTCCTGTGGAAAAAGGCCTGGAAACTGTGTGTCCTTGGGCAAGTTATCTTACCTCTCTGCGCAAGGTTTCTTCATTTGCAGAAAGGGGTAATGTTTCTTGGTCATTTCCTTGTTTGTGTGGGTGACATGAGATGATAGGTACAGCTAACGGTTCCCCGCATCATGACGAGGGTGCTGGGGCCATAGAGATGGACAGATCCAGCACCCGGCTTGGTCTATAGCAAATGTCCACCCCTAGATTCTTTACTGTATGACGGATGAAATGTGGTGATCACCTTGTGTAGCACAGTCACTTCAAAATGAGTTACTATCCCGCTCGCTTCTTCCTTATACCACCTGGAATTGAGGCTGGGGTGGGGCGTGAGACCCCAGAACTCCTTGCAGTTCCTCCCCCAAGGAACGCTCGTCTCCCACGAGTTTTCCTCCTCCTCCAGCCTTCTATAGTTGCAAGTCCTGGACACCCCAGGCTGCGGCCCCTTGTGCCCCTAAATCTTCCCTCACTTATAAAGGGAGCACTGGTTCAACCTGCCTGCTGTCTCTTCCCTGTCTCTTCCATGGACCAGGAGCTCCTGGAGTTCGGGGTGGGGTTAAGCTCTGTCCTGTGAGTGCAGCCTGGTAGATGGGACAAATGAAATGGCCTGAATGGGGGGCCCTGGCTGAGGTTTGCTGTAGTCCTCCTGGGAGCGGCCCCTACCCACCATGGGTCTGAATGGGGCCCTGCAGCAGCCTGTCAAGTGAAGGCCCGGTCTTCTCTCTCAGACGTGGCTGCAAATCTTGAAGCAGGCGCTAGGGATACTTAGCAACCCCTCAGCCTCTTCCCCCTGCCTGAGCTAGGTGCTAGAGACCCTGTCCCTGAGGCGGTTGGCCCTGCTTAAGTACCAAGGTTCCAAGCAAGGGGCTTCACCCTGAGGGTCAGTGACTGTCGCCTGCTGAAGGAATGGCACCCAGGCTAGGGGGCCTGGTGGCCAGGGGACTACCAGCCGCTGGCCCCAGAGGACCGACCACACGCCTTCTCTCAGAGACTTAGTTTCCCTCATCCGTACGACCTGGGGCTGGGAACCGCGACCTCGTGAGTGGAGGGCCGCACAGTGTCAAGCTGGAACGGGGTGCGTGGCGTGGATTCCTCTGGGTGGGTCGGGGCGTGCCCTCGTGGATGGAAGAGGTGAGGGGCCCGCCGCGGCCCACGCGGAAAAAAAAAAAAAAAAAAAAAAAAAAAAAAAAAAAAAAAAAAAAAAAAAAAAAAAA